>NW_006800104.1:28042-30963 GCF_000485575.1 Poecilia formosa
ATTTTGTTATATATACAGGGGTGAAAGTAAGGGGGTACGGTCGGGTATCGCGTACCCCTAAAAGATTTAGCAGGGGTATGCAGTACCTGCAAGAGAGGGGAACGGCTGTCTGCTGTAAAGAATCAATGGGTTCATTGTGCAGCCATGAGTGCACCCACTAATTAGCCATAACTGATTAGTTTTTCAAGAACAATCTAAAACACGACTTAAGTAGTTAATAAATAACTTTTTCCTCATTTCATATTGTTTCTGAAGAAGTCATTCTAGAGCAGCGGTGCAATACGTCGATCACAGAAGGTTTTGAGTAGATCTCGGCATTAGGTGACAAACTGAACGCAGCCAGGAGGCTGAGACCAGCAAGCTCCAGCAGAGCAGGAGTTTAAAATGAACTAATCAACCACCGCTGTGTTTATGAGAGGCTTATTAGTAATCGCAAAATAAATATTAAGCCTGCAAACCTAATATCGTAACGGACTGAATGTTATGTTTTTAGCATAATCTCTGCTCGGCCTGTGGGGCACAAGCGGTTGCCACAGCAACGGGTGTGCTTAAATGACAAAGAGAGACGGAGAGTAAAAAGTTACAGTGGTTTAGAGTTGATCACCTGTTCGGGTTGTTTTACCTTTGTTTACCTTTGTCTTGGCTCATCACAGCCCCTGTAATTTCTGAACATTCAATAAACAACAAACTTGGATTAATTATCTTGTTCTTTGTGACTGTACGTCATTTACAACAAACATCAAACACGGTAAATATGTTTCATTAAGTATTTAACCATCAAATGGCTTCTACCGTGATAATTATGTGAAATTAAATTAATTGTCTAATATAAAAAAAATAGTTTGGTGCTGTCGGGCTCAGACTCTGAGAGGCTTTTCCTTTATCAAACAAATTATTTTTTGCTTCTTATTTAGTGGAAATATTGATGTTGATGAGATTTTCTCCAAAATGATAACCTTTATAGCTCCACTGTTGAAAATAAGGCTCACAAATGACATTGAAATAAAATCCACTCCAATATCTGGTTTGAGGTGATTCCTCTGGAACCTGTTGGAGGAAAAACATCCCAACTTCAGAAGATGTTCTTTTAAATTAATAGAGCTCTGTGGTTCCTCCTATCAGTATGAGAGTCAGGGTGAGGAGGCGCCATGTTAGGAAGAGAAGTGGAAGCTGCAGGATCTTCAGAACAAAGGTCATGATGCTGGGCTACCAATTATCCCTCTGTCTGGACACAGGATCAATATAACCAGTTTAAAAGCTAAAATGAATGGTTATATGCCAGACATGGAAAACTGGGATGCACTCCATGCCATGATGTTCAGAATTTAGGTCTCAAGGTTCAACATTGCAGCCAGTGGGCTGAAGGAAATACAGCTTTAATTTGTAGCAATTCACGAGCTACCCAACTTTTATCCCTTCGCAAATACAAAAATCATCAGCACAGAAACTCCAAAGCACACAAAGAAGCTCCATTATANATATATACAGGGGTGAAAGTAAGGGGGTACGGTTGCGTACCCCTAAAAGATTTAGCGGGGGTACGCAGTACCTGCACAAGAGGGGAACGGCTGTCTGCTGTAAAGAATCAATGGGCTCATTGTGCAGCCATGAGTCCACCCACTAATTAGCCGTAACTGATTAGTTTTTCAAGAACAATCTAAAACACGACTTAAGTAGTTAATAAATAACTTTTTCCTCATTTCATATTGTTTCCGAACAAGTCATGCTAGAGCAGCGGTGCAATACGTCGATCACAGAAGGTTTTGAGTCGATCTCGGCATTAGGTGACAAACTGAACGCAGCCAGGAGGCTGAGACCAGCAAGCTCCAGCAGAGCAGGAGTTTAAAATTAACTAATCAACCACCGCTGTCTTTATGAGAGGCTTATTAATAATCAAAAATAAATATTAAGCCTGCAAACCTAATATCGTAACGGACTGAATGTTATGTTTTTAGCATAATCTTTGCTCGGCCTGCGGGGCACAAGCGGTTGCCACGGCAAAGAGAGACGGAGAGTATGTTACAGTGGTTTAGAGTTGATCACCTGTTCGGGTTGTTTTACCTTTGTTTACCTTTGTCTTGGCTCATCACAGCCGCTGTAATTTCTGAACGTTCAATAAACAACAAACTTGGATTAATTATCTCGTTCTTTGTGACTGTACGTCATTTACAACAAACATCAAACACGGTAAATATGTTTCATTCAGTATTTAACAAACAAATGGCTTCTACCGCGATAATTATGTGAAATTAAATTAATTGTCTAATATTAAAAAAATAGTTTGGTGCTGTCGGGCTCAGAGTCTGAGAGGCTTTTCCTTTATCAAACAAATTATTATTTTTTGCTTCTTATTTAGTGGAAATATTGATGTTGATGAGATTTTCTCCAAAATGACAACCTTTATAGCTCCACTGTTGAAAATGAGGCTCACAAATGACATTGAAATAAAATCCACTCCAACATCTGGTTTGAGGTGATTCCTCTGGAACCTGTTGGAGGAAAAATATCCCAACTTCAGAAGATGTGCTTTTAACTTAACAAAGTTCTGTGGTTCCTCCTATCAGTATGAGAGTCAGGGTGAGGAGGCGCCATGTTAGGAAGAGAAGTGGAAGCTGCAGGGTCTTCACAACAAACAGGTCATGATGCTGGGCTACCAATTATCCCTCTGTCTGGACACAGGATCAATATAACCAGTTTAAAAGCTAAAATGAATGGTTATATGCCAGACATGGAAAACTGGGATGCACTCCATGCCATGATGTTCAGAATTTAGGTCTCAAGGTTCAACATTGCAGCCAGTGGGCTGAAGGAAATACAGCTTTATTTTGTAGCAATTCAAGAGCTACCCAACTTTTATCCCTTCGCAAATACAAAAATCATCAGCACAGAAACTCCAAAGCACACAAAGAAGCTCCATTATA
>NW_006800104.1:31159-40024 GCF_000485575.1 Poecilia formosa
TATATATATATAGCTCAATGTATATGAGCTATACAGTGTGGGTCCTTAGGCAAGACCCTTTGAGCTACTGCCTATCTCATACATTGATATGCATAACATGCCGGCTCAGACGTCGCCCGGCCAAACAAGGTCTGCGTCAGGTGCTGGGGAACCAGAGCACCTTGATGACAAATGGGGTACTGGAACAAGACGGAAATGTGCGAGAGGTGAAAACCTGGATCTGTTGGAATGCTACTACTCAAGTAACCCTAGCCAGAGGGGCTATATGCAAAGACTGTGGGAAGAATGGTTAGTTCGACATCCCCAGTCTACAATGACTGCTAAACAACTACCCCCCCCAGAGACTGGGTATGTAGCCCCAGTAATGAACGAACCATCAAAGCTGGACGAGGCAGCAGCTGACTTGAGAGAGAGAATCATGGCCCGAATGAACACCAGACAACCCCGACGCCAACTGAAGTACCATCAGAAAGTCTAATTGAAGATGTGAATGCAGCATTGAGAACGATCCCTACCAACACCATAACAGAAACCAGTGAGCTGATATACCACTCAGCATCAGTGATCCTTGAGATGCTTGGCTATAAGAGCAACCATGAGACCCAATATCCACCATGGAAAAGACGGTTAGAGGCTAAGATCAAGATAACAAGTCAAAAACAAGCCAACTGTCAGAGCTCCAAAGGGGTGCAGGCCGTAGTTTGGGGACCACTGATCTAGGTGTCTTTATGGGAATGTGGATCTTTCAGATCATTTTGAGAAGCAATTTTGATAAGTAAGCTTAATTTTTGTGTGTCAAATCAAGATCAAGACCAGCACTCTTGGTCTTGATTTGGTCTCGGGTTAGGTGGTCTTGACTACAACACTGCTACGTGGCTCCTTGGTTGCATGTCCTCCCCCACCAACCCTGTTTCTATCTCCTTTCTTGTTGGATTTCTTTCAAAATAAATGCCACTAGTGGCAAACAAGGTTAAGTTCATGCTATGTTAGGACAGGAGACAAGATATTTCCATCCCTGAAATTATGATGCAGAGAATCACATGTCTAAGTATAAACTATGTATAGAGAGTAAACACAATAAAAACATGCTGTATCTGTGGCATTGTTCATTAAAATGGAACATTTCTGATGTATTAAAATTAAATATGATCGGTACACTTAATGACATTGTATTAGCAATTAGGTAATGCATTCAGCAACTACTTTTACTTTTAATACTTAAGTATTTTTAAAAGCCAGTACTTTTTTACTTTTACTTAAGTACAAATGTTAATGTGGTACTTTTAGTTTTAAAAGTAACACATACATTTTTGTATGTGTATTTTTGTATGTGTATTTTTGTATGTGTATTTGTACTTTTACTTAAGTAATTTTTTGAGTACTTTCTCCACCACTGTAAAGGATCCAAAAGACTTCAAATCAATGCCAACTGTTCGCCAGATGTTATGCATGTTGATTATGTTGTGTTTACATTTATCCTGAGTGTGTGTCACCTGAAGGACACATTCAGTAGTGCTTTCTGAAGTTTCTTGATCACATCAAAGATGTCTTTAGCTCTTTACATTAGTCTGAGATAAACTTAGCCTTAATTTTCACTCTTATCTTACTTCATCATGTAGGGGTTAGGCCCTATCATGTCTGGGTATGTTCTGTTTCTGCTGTCCTTTAAGCTAGGGTTATAGTTGATGTGTTGAACTGAGTATGTGGCGCCGCGCACCAGAAGCAGCAACACCACTCCCTTGCATTTGACCCACACATTGTCGCAGCGCCTGGTCATGCACCTTTGAAACATTCACACAAACTGGACAATTTGGAAGGTGCTCTTACAGAGCCGATCCCTTTGCGCTGGCTTTTGTATAAAATTTCTGAGAGGGCTCATTTTATGAGAATATGGCTCATTTTATGAGAATATGGCTCATTTTATGAGAATATAGCTCCACAGTACACATTAACTACAAACACCATACTGTGTCTTGGTTTGCACAAGCTCAACATGAACTTTCAAAAGTGTGACTATAACTCAACCCTTACTCACTCTTTTGAGTGGGGGACTACAGATAACTTGCCTTCATTGCTAATTCTGGCATATTCTGTTGTGTACATTGTTCTTTCTGAAACAAATAACAATTGACTGGTGGATGCTCTGGAAACTGCCTCGAATGCAACAGCTCCTGTTGTGTTGTCATTTATTCAGTCTGGTGGTTTGTGACATCAGCTCCATTAAACAGTCTGCATGTATATCAAAATATATCCAAGTTGAACTTTTCCTTCTGATTTGGTAACCGTCTTTGTCAGTGAATGTATTCCACCATCCATTCAGTTTATGCCACCAATAACTCTAATAAGTCCAAGGAAATCTGCTCTGATTTAACTCTGGCCAGAACAGGGCAGGGCATTTTGCCTACAGTTGGGTGTATAGGAATAGACAGACATACGGAACCACGAAACCAAAGAGTTTATTTGAAGCTCAACTTCAGCATAGTGATTAAAGTGTGGTCTTATGGCAGCCTGTGTTTTTGCCTGTGTTTTTTTTTCACATTTGCCACCAATGTAGCTTTATCCAGAGTGCAGATGAAGGGTCAACCCAGATTCCTCAGGACAACCTTTATTTCTTTTCTTTTTTTTCTTTTTAAAACCAAAATTAGGCTACTGAAGGTATCTGCTGGACTTGCATTTTTTTAAACCCTTAAGAGCAACTTTAGCACCAGTCGACATTTTACTTGTAACTCTGGAACTTAGAAAATACCTTTCAAGTTCTCATATAGCTCGGAAATTTTTCATAATTGCCATGAGTATTAGGAGTGTTTTAGCAATTCCTACCAAAATTATAATGCTGACACAGCTTTTAAATTATAGTATAATTGTGAAGGAAGATGATTACACATTGCTAATTGTAGGTTCTTTAGTCCCAGTGCTGTAGACTAGAGCTGGCTCTCACAGAGAGTCATGCAGAGACCTTTGGAGGGGCAGAGGCTCAAAGCTAAAAAGGGACACATTGAACAGGATCTAAAACACCGTACAGCAACATAGCAACAACCCATATTAAGCTAGACTCTAATATTTAACTGGATCATATTATGTCATTGTCATCATACGGAGACAATGCAAAGTAGTCTATGTTATCCCTGATAGGCATAATGTTGCTGAGGGGTTTCTTCAATTTGAACAAAAAAAAAACAAAAAAACAAAAGCTTCATTCAGTTTGAACTTCTGTCCAGGGGAGAACTTACTGTCTGAGGCATATACTGTATATGGGGCGGCACAACAAAAAAAGTATATTAAACATAATTTTTATCGACCACAACAGCCCATTGGTTTATTTTTTTGACAGACATTGGGCTTATTCAGTGAAATCCCTCAGTCCTCTTTGGCCTGCCTCTCCCTTCCGAGGATATAAATAGTGCCATTTCAGCTAACCAGACTCCGAGAAAAGTGAGCAGATAAGAGTCGCAACAGGTTGGAAAAACTATGACAATAAAAGCTAAAAAGCATATAAGTCCATTCAGAAAACAGTGTCAATCTAATCAATATGTTTACCACACAAACTTTACCTGCTGGAGCAGATTCAGTAGTGGAAAAGGAGGGAGAATTAGTGATTCTGGGGATTCAGTATCATGGGAGGATGATGAGAGAGACCTGACCAGGAACAGATTGAGGAAGAGTTCAGGTTAGCTGCTGCTGCCTGGTAAGATGGAGTGGAAATGTTCATGAGGGAGCCTTTCATGCAGGCAGGAGGGCAGGTGTGTGTGTGTGTGTGTGCGTGCGTGCGTGTGTGTGAGAGAGTTCGCTCGGGTAGGGAAAGCCAACACTAAGCTAGCAATCATACAGAAAAACACTGAGATAACACAGGAATGATGATGGCCCGTGGATTTAATAATGAACATGTTTTGAAATGTTTTTAGTAATGACAAGAATAATTGTGAATTTCAATAGAAAACGCAAAAAGTAAGGGAAAACAAATAGAACAGTTACAAAGTTCCCCCCAGTGTATTATAGGCCTGGCGGCCCGCCATCCTTTACTGGTGCCACTGCCAGGCTAAACCTTTCTTATGTATGTTTTTTAGGAAAATAAAATAATAATAATAATAATAATAATAATAATAATAATAATAATAATAATAAAAACGTCATTTTTTTCTTCTTTTTTAAGCCAGATTGCAAGTGTCTCTGTTGTTCTGAGCACTTCACTGGCGGAGCAGATTTATTCCTAAAAGATATGTTTATAGAAGATAGGTTTATAGTTTTTTCATTTAAAGTCGGACCAATCACACTGCTGGCACCTCTGCACATTGCCTCTGCTCGTTGCCTGTGTGTGTTGCCTATGCACGTTGTCTCTGCGCGTTGCTGTAGCTGGATTAAGTTTACCTCAGCACGGATGCTTCGCGCCTCTTTTTACTCAAATTGGACACAGGCTGACCTGTATGGATATTTACATCAACCCCCTGTGAGGAATTATGATTCTTTCTAGAGTTTTTGATCAAGGTAGGACTTTAAACACCACTCTGGTTAGCTCTGGTTGCGCAGCTCTATGTGAACTGCAGGAATAACTTGTAGTCGCGCTTTCAGAGGTGTGTTGAGCGAGCGATGAGAATGATTTATTTTTGTGAACAAAGAATTTTGTGCGGCTTTTCCATCTCAACACGCTGCCCAGCGCCCAGCTCTGCCTGCGCTGATAAAGTTTGTCTATGTGTTCCCGGTTGGCCGGTGTATTAGTTAACGAACTCGCGCTAACCTGATCATGCAGATTCAGCTTGGTGAGGAGCTTTCGCACTCTTCTGTTTGTAACACATCGCGCTGATTTTATATTATTGTATTATTATTTTTTAGTATTATTTTTCCAGTTACACAATGCATCAAACCGTATCAAATGCTTTGTCCACTTAGTCAGATAGAGTTAATGTGCACGGCCGCACGGAGATCTCAGAAACTCGTCCCATAAACTTGACCAACCAGAATAGTTTCTGTGACGCTTATTAAAAACTCAATAGACACGAAATGGAAGAGCTACTAAAGCCACATTAGCAGCATTGAATTAAATCTCCCGTTTGTTGCGCATCTCTGCGAAGTGCAGCAGATTACCTCATCATGTAGGGCCAGTACAAGGCTGTATGAGGCCTTGAGCAGAATTTGATTTAGGGGCCCCTTTTGTTCCTAAAAACATCAGCACCTCTAACAGATGTGTTGGGAGTAGTTTAAGTGGCCAACCTAAAAAGCAATCAGTTATAATTACAATTTACTAAATTGTATTTGTGAACAAACAGAGCTCAAACTTAAAGATCAAACTCACAGCATCAGATTGTAGCTAGGGTAACAAAACAATCTAACTATGAATATTGTTCTTTGAACTTTTACAAAGTAAACTTGCCAGCTCCTTAAAATCTTACATTTAAATGTTAAACAATTTAAAATCTTTTAACTTATGTAATTTGAATCAAATTGAAAATTGATTTATAAATTGAATCAAAGTTAGCAGTATTGATCATTTCAATAAACAAGTGTTACATTCATGTATTTGTGGTTTGTGTTAAAATATTAGCATTTATGGGGCCCCTGTGCCCCTTAGGCTCAGCTCCCTATCACAGACTGCTAGTGATGCTGATGTTCTTAGCCTACTAAGAACATCAGCATCACTGGGGGCTCTAAATCAGATTCTGCCTAAGGCGTCATATTACCTTGGGCCCGGCCCTGCACTGCGCATCTCTGTGCAGAGACCTTTGGAGGGGCAGGGGCTCAAAGTTAAAAAGGGGCACATTGAACAAGATCTTAAAACACCATACAGCAACATAGCAACAACCCATATTAACCCATAGAACTTAATATTTAATCGGATCATATTATATCATTGACAATGCAAAGCCAATTTAGTCTATGTTTTACGTGATAGGTAAAACATATACTACTTTTGACACTATATTGTCAAAAGTATTCACTCACTTGCCTCGACTCACATTTGAGCTTAAGTGACATCCGATTCCTAATCTATAGGGTTTAATATGACGTTGGTCCATCCTTTGCAGCTAGAACAGCTTCAGCTTTTCTGGGAAGGATGTTTACAAGGAGTGTGTTTATGGGTATTTTTGACCATTCTTCCAGAAGCGCATTTGTGAGGTCACATACTGATGTTGGACGAGAAGGCCTGACTCTCAGGGTGCGTTCACACTGCAGCCTGAAGTGACTCAATTCCGATTTTTTGGCAATTCCGATTTTTTTGCCGGGGCCGTTCACACTGCCAGTAAATGCGACCTGTATGCGTTCTGCAGTGTAAATGGGCAAACGACCTGAAAGTGTCCCGCATTCGCAGTATAGGGCGCAATAGCGTCAGCGTTCTCAGTGTTCTGCCAACTGCCATAAAAATAAGAAGTGCTCAGTGTTTGCGGAAGTAAACATGGAGGCTAACGGTGGAGCTTAGCTTACATATTTGAAGTTGTTGTCCGGCCGGAGCAGCATATTAACAACTTAATCCTCATATAGTCCGTCATGGTTGTTGTTTGTCTTCCCACTTGCGCTTATCAGGACGCAGAATAGTGAGATTTGTTGAGAAACAGTGATGTTCAGTTCGGATGAATGCGACCTGGACATTAGGTTGCATTTGAATCGGATACGTATCGGATATGGGTCACATTCGAAAAAGAATCCGACCTGTGCTGTTCACACTGCCATGAAAAGATCGGATACAGGTCGCATTACGTCAAAAAAATCTGAATTGAGTCACTTCAGGCTGCAGTGTGAACGCACCCTCAGTCTCCACTCTAATTCATCCCAAAGGTGTTCTATCAGGTGGAGGTCAGGAATCTGCAAAGGCCAGTCAAGTTCATCCACACCAGGGTGCTCAATATGTCAATCGCGATCGACCGGACGATTACGGAAGGTTTTCAGTCGATCTCAGCAGTAGGTGACAAACTGAAATTACAGCTGTAATGCTTTAATGCATTACAGCTGCTGTAGTTTGAAAACATTTGTTACAGGTCCCGGGTGTCAGGACTGCTGTAACAGTGATGACGCACAATTTGAAGAGTGAATAGATAAAAGTCAGCAATAACGACCAAGCGCTGTTGTTGACATCCAGATTGCATTTTTTTTATTCAACAAACAACCACGGCCCGTGCATCAGACACGACAAACCAATTTCCACAAAGCCTTACTGCGTTTAGTAACTAACTTTAACTGAATAATATTAAAACAAAACAAAATAAAACTTGTCCAACATCGAGACATTAAAATATAACGGCCCTACATGGAGACGTTAAGATTTAACGGCCCTCAGAGCAAGCCAACGTTAACCTCGCCTGATAAAACTGGCCAAACAGTGCACAAAAACCTAACTAAACAACATATTCTGGTCAATTAAGATGTTAAGTATCTTACACGGTAGTTTTGGTGTTTTCTTTTAACCGTATACTGACCTGAAGAGTGAATAGACAAAAGTCAGCAATGACGACCAAGTGCTGTTGTTGACATCCAGATTGCCTTTGAGGCAAACTGGAAGTCCATCCCAAAACCAACCTGGAAGCAATGCCCCCCAAACAAAGGTTCCGCTTCGCCATTACCGCTCCCGTCCCCATCTCAGGAAAGCATTATAAATGCAGGCAGATTAACATGCCGAACTTCAAATACAATATACTGTAATGTGTTAATTGTTTTAGAAAATACAATAAATTATACATAAAAATATTTCTAAATGATTAAAAAAAATAAAAAAAAATGTGGTGGCATTTTAGGTGCACCACACATTCAATAAACGACAAACTTGGACAAACAACAAAAACAACAAATATCAAATGGGACAAATATATTTAAATATATTTAATCAAGTAAACAAATGGCTTCTGCCACAATAATTATATGAAATTAAATTAATTGTCTATTATTTACCAAAAAAATTGTTTGGTGTTCTCTGGCATCTTGTTTTGAGCTCAGAGTCTGAAAGACTTTTCCTCTATCAAACTATTTATTTTTGTCTCTTATTTAGTGGAAATATTGATGTTGATGAGATTTTCTCCAAAATGACAACCTTTTTCAACCTTTATAGCTCCCTGTTAAAAATGAGGAGCTAACATTCACAAATGACATTGAAATAAAATCCAGTCCAACATCTGGTTTGAGGTGATTCCTCTGGAACCTGTTGGAGGAAAAATATCTCAACTTCACAAGATGTACTTTTATCTTAACAATGCTCTTTGGTTCCTCCCATCGGTCTGAAATTTCTCATATTGAGGTCATCAAACAAAATTTCAGATCTGCCATAACTGACTGACATCTGTTGGCTTCAGGTTTACAACCAGCTTCTGACTGAGAAACCAGTAACCTCCTCCCAGTGTCAGAATCTCACCGAAGAAGAAGCTGCATTATGTATTCTCTCACTTTAATATTTCTGCTATAACAGATGCATATTTGCATATAAAATAAATCAATAGTGTTTCATTTACAATTTTTTTAATCTTCATGTCGATGTGATAGAACTCAGCCGGCTGGTGACAGATAAAGTAGATCTTGGTCTCATAAAGTTTGGGTACCCCTGATCCACACGGTTTCTCTATCTTCAACATCAACAACATAAAACACGGTGTCTTAGCAACATGGAGGCACAGGCACTGAGAATCCCTTTAATCATTAGTCAAATTATGACAACATTTTTTCAGATGGCAGACAACAAGGTACAGCACAACCTCTACTGGAGAGATTTTGGGGCTGATCTTTAAAATGTTTGCACATATAAAAACAGGGCCAAACTTGATAGGGCAAGCAAACCTGATCTACAAACATTTTACTGTCAGCAAAATGTGAGAGAGAGATTTTATGGACTCCCTTCTGTCAAATTTTAATCGGAGTTTGATGGATTAATTGATATTAATTGATATTAACCCC
>NW_006800104.1:40034-44086 GCF_000485575.1 Poecilia formosa
AGAGTTTTTGATCAAGGTAGGACTTTAAACACCACTCTGGTTAGCTCTGGTTGCGCAGCTCTATGTGAACTGCAGGAATAACTTGTAGTCGAGCTTTCAGAGGTGTGTTGAGCAAGCGATGAGAATGATTTATTTTTGTGAACAAAGAATTTTGTGTGGCTTTTCCATCTCAACACGCTGCCCAGCGCCCAGCTCTGCCTGCGCTGATAAAGTTTGTCTATGTGTTCCCGGTTGGCCGGTGTATTAGTTAACGAACTAGCGCTAACCTGATCATGCAGATTCAGCTTGGTGAGGAGCTTTCGCGCTCTTCTGTTTGTAACACATCACGCTGATTTTATATTATTGTATTATTATTTTTTAGTATTATTTTTCCAGTTACACAATGCATCAAACCGTATAAAATGCTTTGTCCACTTAGTCAGACAGAGTTAATGTGCACGGCCGCACGGAGATCTCAGAAACTCGTCCCATAAACTTGACCAACCAGAATAGTTTCTGTGACGCTTATTAAAAACTCAATAGACACGAAATGGAAGAGCTACTAAAGCCACATTAGCAGCATTGAATTAAATCTCCCGTTTGTTGCGCATCTCTGCGAAGTGCAGCAGATTACCTCATCATGTAGGGCCAGTACAAGGCTGTATGAGGCCTTGAGCAGAATTTGATTTAGGGGCCCCTTTTGTTCCTAAAAACATCAGCACCTCTAACAGATGTGTTGGGAGTAGTTTAATTGGCCAACCTAAAAAGCAATCAGTTATAATTACAATTTACTAAATTGTATTTGTGAACAAACAGAGCTCAAACTTAAAGATCAAACTCACAGCATCAGATTGTAGCTAGGGTAACTCTAGCTACAATCTGCATGAAGGACTAGAGCTCCTCCACTGCGCATCTCTGTGCAGAGACCTTTGGAGGGGCAGGGGCTCAAAGTTAAAAAGGGGCACATTGAACAAGATCTTAAAACACCATACAGCAACATAGCAACAACCCATATTAACCCATAGAACTTAATATTTAATCGGATCATATTATATCATTGACAATGCAAAGCCAATTTAGTCTATGTTTTACGTGATAGGTAAAACATATACTACTTTTGACACTATATTGTCAAAAGTATTCACTCACTTGCCTCAACTCACATTTGAGCTTAAGTGACATCCGATTCATAATCTATAGGGTTCAATATGACGTTGGTCCATCCTTTGCAGCTAGAACAGCTTCAGCTTTTCTGGGAAGGATGTCTACAAGGAGTGTGTTTATGGGTATTTTTGACCATTCTTCCAGAAGCGCATTTGTGAGGTCACATACTGATGTTGGACGAGAAGGCCTGACTCTCAGGGTGCGTTCACACTGCAGCCTGAAATGACTCAATTCCGATTTTTTGGCAATTCCGATTTTTTTGCCGGGGCCATTCACACTGCCAGTAAATGCGACCTGTATGCGTTCTGCAGTGTAAATGGGCAAACGACCTGAAAGTGTCCCGCATTCGCAGTATAGGGCGCAATAGCGTCAGCGTTCTCAGTGTTCTGCCAACCGCCATAAAAATAAGAAGTGCTCAGTGTTTGCGGAAGTAAACATGGAGGCTAACGGTGGAGCTTAGCTTACATATTTGAAGTTGTTGTCCGGCCGGAGCAGCATATTAACAACTTAATCCTCATATAGTCCGTCATGGTTGTTGTTTGTCTTCCCACTTGCGCTTATCAGGACGCAGAATAGTGAGATTTGTTGAGAAACAGTGATGTTCAGTTCGGATGAATGCGACCTGGACATTGGGTTGCATTTGAATCAGATACGTATCGGATATGGGTCACATTCGAAAAAGAATCCGACCTGTGCTGTTCACACTGCCATGAAAAGATCGGATACAGGTCGCATTACGTCAAAAAAATCTGAATTGAGTCACTTCAGGCTGCAGTGTGAACGCACCCTCAGTCTCCACTCTAATTCATCCCAAAGGTGTTCTATCAGGTGGAGGTCAGGAATCTGCAAAGGCCAGTCAAGTTCATCCACACCAGGGTGCTCAATACGTCAAGCGCGATCGACCGGACGACTACGGAAGGTTTTCAGTCGATCTCAGCAGTAGGTGACAAACTGAAATTACAGCTGTAATGCTGTAATGCATTACAGCCACTGTAGTTTCAAAACATTTATTACAGGTCCCGGGTGTCAGGACTGCTGTAACAGTAATGACACACAATCTGAAGAGTGAATAGACAAAAGTCAGCAATAACGACCAAGCGCTGTTGTTGACATCCAGATTGCATTTTTTTTATTCAACAAACAACCACGGCCCGTGCATCAGACACGACAAACCAATTTCCACAAAGCCTTACTGCGTTTAGTAACTAACTTTAACTGAATAATATTAAAACAAAACAAAATAAAACTTGTCCAACAGGGAGACATTAAAATATAACGGCCCTACATGGAGACGTTAAGATTTAACGGCCCTCAGAGCAAGCCAACGTTAACCTCGCCTGATAAAACTGGCCAAACAGTGCACAAAAACCTAACTAAACAACATATTCTGGTCAATTAAGATGTTAAGTATCTTACACGGTAGTTTTGGTGTTTTCTTTTAACCGTATACTGACCTGAAGAGTGAATAGACAAAAGTCAGCAATGACGACCAAGTGCTGTTGTTGACATCCAGATTGCCTTTGAGGCAAACTGGAAGTCCATCCCAAAACCAACCTGGAAGCAATGCCCCCCAAACAAAGGTTCCGCTTCGCCATTACCGCTCCCGTCCCCATCTCAGGAAAGCATTATAAATGCAGGCAGATTAACATGCCGAACTTCAAATACAATATACTGTAATGTGTTAATTGTTTTAGAAAATACAATAAATTATACATAAAAATATTTCTAAATGATAGAAAAAAAAATATGGTGGCATTTTTAGGTGCACCACACATTCAATAAACGACAAACTTGGACAAACAACAAAAACAACAAATATCAAATGGGACAAATATATTTAAATATATTTAATCAAGTAAACAAATGGCTTCTGCCACAATAATTATATGAAATTAAATTAATTGTCTATTATTTACCAAAAAAATTGTTTGGTGTTCTCTGGCATCTTGTTTTGAGCTCAGAGTCTGAAAGACTTTTCCTCTATCAAACTATTTATTTTTGTCTCTTATTTAGTGGAAATATTGATGTTGATGAGATTTTCTCCAAAATGACAACCTTTTTCAACCTTTATAGCTCCCTGTTAAAAATGAAGAGCTAACATTCACAAATGACATTGAAATAAAATCCAGTCCAACATCTGGTTTGAGGTGATTCCTCTGGAACCTGTTGGAGGAAAAATATCTCAACTTCACAAGATGTACTTTTATCTTAACAATGCTCTTTGGTTCCTCCCATCGGTCTGAAATTTCTCATATTGAGGTCATCAAACAAAATTTCAGATCTGCCATAACTGACTGACATCTGTTGGCTTCAGGTTTACAACCAGCTTCTGACTGAGAAACCAGTAACCTCCTCCCAGTGTCAGAATCTCACCGAAGAAGAAGCTGCATTATGTATTCTCTCACTTTAATATTTCTGCTATAACAGATGCATATTTGCATATAAAATAAATCAATAGTGTTTCATTTACAATTTTTTTAATCTTCATGTCGATGTGGTAGAACTCAGCCGGCTGGTGACAGATAAAGTAGATCTTGGTCTCAAAAAGTTTGGGCACCCCTGATCCACACAGTTTCTCTATCTTCAACATCAACAACATAAAACACGCTGTCTTAGCAACATGGAGGCACAGGCACTGAGAATCCCTTTAATCATTAGTCAAATTATGACAACATTTTTTCAGATGGCAGACAACAAGGTACAGCACAACCTCTACTGGAGAGATTTTGGGGCTGATCTTTAAAATGTTTGCACATATAAAAACAGGGCCAAACTTGATAGGGCAAGCAAACCTGATCTACAAACATTTTACTGTCAGCAAAATGTGAGAGAGAGATTTTATGGACTCCCTTCTGTCAAATTTTAATCGGAGTTTGATGGATTAATTGATATTAATTGATATTAACCCC
>NW_006800104.1:44617-61530 GCF_000485575.1 Poecilia formosa
TAGGCAAGAGGGGCTGACCTCTGACCCTGCAGCCGGTGATCCCTGCCTCAGGATACATCAGGCAATCCTTCTGAAGGAAAAAAAACAACAGATTCACTGCCACATGGTCCTCTTTAAAAGGATGCATCATCTCGGCAAGAAAGAAAAATCACACTCTTTAACAGGACATAAGAAAACCTATAGCATGGGAAGCAGGGCTGAACTCTGCCCTGCACACCAAAGCAGTTGTGTGTGTGTCCCTGCATAAGAGCGGGTGGATACCTCTGAAGGAAAACAACAGTTAACTGTTTTACTGCAATATTTATGGTAGCACGACTAGTCAGTGCTTACTGTGAGTTTGTAATTTCCTTCATCCGTTCCGAAAACAGTCACTTAAATTTTAAACTCTTACAGATACATTTCTCTTAACACTTGCTAGTGTGATACATTTCAGTAAATGTTTCTCATGTGTAATTGTATTTCTTAAGAATATGTCACAGGCAGTAAACAGGCCCAGGTGAGGCTACTCACATTTATCTTTCAGTTTTCCCCAAAGTTGAAAGTTTTTACACTGCACAACCACCCTCCAAGAGTTACTCCAACATGGTAAATTGTTTTGTTACCTTAAGATAATTTTATCTACAGCTTTTGTCTCTGACTTATACACTGTATGTTTTTCTTGGCCCTAATGATTCTTTCCCTCCATCCAATATCTTACACGCTTAAGTGTGTTCACTAACAACATATAGTACACCTGTAGTTGTTGAAGGTTCCATCACTAAAACTTAGAAATGATAACTGTGAACCATAAGTCTGTATTAAAATATCTAGTACAATTTGTATTATTTATTTAGATTTGATGTTTTGATGTGAGCATTTGGATTTCTATCGATTTATTGAATGATGCTCTGTGTAAATATTTATCAAACTGAATGATCATTCAGGTTTTATATAGTTTTTTCTTTTCATTCAATGTTTATTGCAGAAATTCAAATATATGCTGGCTATTGATCAACAATTCAATCAGTGAATCTTTGCTTTTTTTCTCAAGTAGCCCCTCTCACGGAGACTTACGTCTTCTGACACCTAGCCCAACTTATAATAACACTAACTAAGTTTGCTATTGCTACACTTTACCTAAAAAAATAAATAAATTAAAATGACATACTCACTACATAACCAGGCACCAAGAGTCTGCTAAAGGTAGACTCCGGCATTTCTCACTGTAAAATAAAACAATGTAAATCGCACAATGTAACTACACTTGTTTTTTACATGTTGCAGTAATTGAATCTTTTGAGGCAATCGGTTTGCATAAATTTAAGTAACTACAACCTATATTCCTGCTCCACATACTTAGCTAGCAATTTGCCAGTTAGCTTCCCAGTCTGAACTTCTGGACAATGTCTTGATTCAGTCAAATCTTCTGTCCTGTATCTCCTGTACTCTGATATTCTACTGAATCCACTCTGTGAAAGCTTTGTTTGCTTTGAACGCAGCATCTGGTTTAAACCGCCCAACTTGCACCTGATTGGCATGTTAGCCTTTCGATTCCCTCCCAGTGAGGCGGTGCTTCAGAAAGCAAACTGTTTGTCAAACTGTTGACATCCCTCAGAAGATGAGAAGACACAGTGACTGAGTTTTAGACACTGGTAGCCAGCTCATACAGCTTTTTACTAGATGGCAGTCCTAAAAGTATATATCTTTAAAATATGAATAAATACGTACAATTTCATAATTATTCGATCCAGCAGTTATAGAAGTTTGGTAATAATGCAATTCAGGGATAGTTGTTTTTTAAATGTCAGTGTTTCTGCTACTGGAGTGAGACAGTAAGAAGACAAGGAATAGGGTTAAACGAGGATTTAGAAATAAAAATACAAAAATGATAGTTGTATTTACTGGTAGAAGACTCTGACTAGTTATCAGGTCAGAATGAGACCTGTAAAACTGATGGGTCCATATGATCCCCAGGAAGGAACCGGTCATCTGCTCCAATTTATTACCCTTTAGGAAATATATTTGGACACAAGGAGCAGGAACATCACAACATCCTTATATAAGATATTTTTCATCCTTATATCAGTGATTTAAAACTATTTTTAATTTTTGATACCATACGGCAGGCTGCAAAGTTGTGCAAGAATGTAAAAGTCAATTATTTTCTTCACCGATAGAAACGTGTAATGTGTTTATTATGAGTAGGATTAACCGAGCTGAAGGAAAACAAAGAAAAAGGAGAAATAAATATTCATTGATACAGAACCGAATCAGCAGATATGAACTTATGAAACTATTGAAACCTTCAAGAATCTTATGTTGTGGAAGATATTTAAGAAAATAATACTGAAACCGCACACATGAATTTCTTTATTATTTATACAGGTTTATTATGAGCAGGAGGGAAACTGGTTCGAGCGGCGGGCAGCAGCACCCACAGTACACTAAGAGAAAAACACAGGCGAGATGATGAGTTTGAGGTTGTAGGAAATTAGTGTTGTGATCAGAGAGGAAGGAGGAACTTACGGGCGTAGAAGTATGTGTGAAACCTTTGGAGGAAGTCAGAGGTTCTGGGTTTCCGTTTCTTTGGTTACGGAGGCGTATGCCAGGAAACGTCGAGTCCTTGACGGAAGCGAGGGGCAGCGGCTTGATCTGAGCTGGTGTGGCTGCGTTGGGGAACGGACAGGTCGGCCAGGGCTTGGAGAGCAACTAAGCGGACAGTTGTCAATTTGAGTGAGGTTGGAGAAGGATTGAACTGTAAAGTTGCAGTGGAGACTCAGGCATCTGGCGGGTAACCTCCGCCAGTGTCACGACGGGGAAACTGGGAGCGGAGGTCCAGATCCGGATGCTCGGGTAAGTCCTAAAGAACAGAGATCAGAGAGTCTGATTACTTGGGGATCAAAGCAAGGATGACATAGCAATCAACGAGAGCACGGGGCCAAGAGAGTACCATCACTAGTCAACAATCTGGCGTCGAAGAGTTGGTAAACCGCTTCTCTTAAGCCGCAGGTAAGGACGTAATTGCTGATCGGTGTGTGGATGATGTCAAAGGTCCGTCCCCCATGCAGCCGCCTCCAGGACTCCATCTAGTGGAGAAAAACCAACCTCAACCTCCACCCAGAATCTAACAGTACCCCTCCCCCCCTCAACGGTCGCCACCTGGCGACCGAGACACACCGGACGGAAGGGAAGCGTGGTATTCAGAGATGAAACTGGGGTCCAGGATAAAGGAACCGGGCACCCACATGCAGTCCTCCAGACTGTAAACTTCCAATCTACCTGGAAGCCACCCTCGTCCACATCTACGGGAGTCAACAATACGGCGCATAATGTAGGCCGGATGGCCATCAATTTCACGGGCGGGAGGAGGGGGCTCGGACGGAGGGCACAAGGTGCTGGTCTGAACAGGTTTTTATTTATTACAGGAACAAAACATACAGTAGCACTCCTGTAAATAAGAATGCCAATTTTTCACCTGCAGTTCCTAGGCGATACATGTTTTCTGGAACAAAGAACACATAAAGAACACCTCCAATAGTAAAACATAGTGAAAGAGAATTAGTAGTCAAAAAAAAAACACATACACATGTATACATGCATACATACACGTACACACACATATACGCCTCCAGAGGAAAAAGAAAAACTGGGAAAAGAAAAAAAAATTAAATTAATTAATTAAATTAGAAAAAATTAATAAATAAATAAAATAAGTAAATACATAAATAAAAAGGGGGGGATTGATGCGCAGGGGGTTTACATTTCTACATTGAAGCAACAAACTCAATAAATGGTTGCCATTTAAAGTAGAATTTGTTCAAGTTTCCAGTTTTTGAATATCTAATTTTCTCCACCTTCAAAAAGGACATGACCTCATTTATCCACATTGTGCTGGAGGGGGCTATAGTTGATTTCCAGTTAAGAAGAAGGTGACGCCTCGCGATCACAGAGGTAAAAGCTATCACTTCCAACTCTCTTACGGAGTATTGACTTTAATGCTCCGGGAGACCAAAGATACCAGTATGAGCTGAAGCATCAATAGTTCTTGAAAGTACAACAGACATGGTGTGAAAGTAAACTTGCCAGAAATTTGTAAGAGCTGAGCAGGTAAAAAACATATGTGCAAGATTGCAGGGTGAACTTCCACATCGATCGCAAACATCCTCCATATTTCGGGAGACCTTTGCCAGCCTGGTTTTTGAATAGTGGCATCTGAATACCACTTTGAACTGTATCAAACTCAGGCGGGCACATATAGAAGTTTTGTGAATGGCTGTCAGGGCTGCTTCCCACCAATACTCATCAAAAACCAGCCCCAGTTCACACTCCCAGGCTCCCTTAGTGTTCATAGTTAGAAAGACATCATATGACTGAATCGAGTTATATATCTTTGAATTCAAAGACCTTTGCAAGGGGTTAAGTTGTATAAGTTCACCCCACGACTGCTCAGGTGGCAAGTGAGGGAAGTTGGGAAATAAGGATTTTGCACATGCCCTTATCTGGAAGTATCTAAACACATGGGAGGGTGGAAGATCAAATTCAGAAGCCAAATCAATGAAAGAACAAAAAGACCCTTCCCTATAAAAATCCTTGAAACATTTTGGTCCCTTATTCTGCCAGAAGGTGGGGTCAGTAATAGCAGGTGTAAACACTGGGTTTTTTAGAAGTGGAGTTAGGAAATGTTCTCAGAAAAATACTCAAAGGTTCTATAGCAAGTGCAAACAAGAGGGGCGACATGGGGCAGCCCTGTCTGCAACCTTTGTTTAAAAAGAAATACTCGGATTGAATGTTATTGGTAGTAATACTGGCACAGGGCAGTGTATAGAGAAGGTGTATCCATGTTATAAAATTCTTCCCAATTCCGAATTTAGTTAAAACAGCGAACAGGTAACTCCATTCAACCCGATCAAACGCCTTTTCAGCATCGATTGATATAACAACCTCGGGTGCAACTGTAGACTCCCTCGAATAAACAACATTTAACAAGGTGCGAACATTGTAGTAAAGTTGACGCCCCCTAATGAAACCAGTCTGCTCCTTGGAGACAATTTTTGGGAGAACTTGATCAAGTCTCTGGGCCAGGGCCTTTGCAAGAATTTTTATGTCCACGTTCATTAAAGATATTGGCCTATAGGAGGTACAGAGGTCGGGATCCTTGTCCTTCTTTAAGAGAACACTGATAGAAGCCTGTCTTAGTGAGGGGGGAAGTGAACCGAGTGATAGTGACTCAACATAGACAGAATGAAACAAAGGGATAAGTTTGGCTTGGAATGCTTTAAAAAATTCAACTGGGAACCCGTCAGGTCCTGGAGCCTTGTTATTTTGCATATTTTGTAAGGCAGCATTTAACTCCTGAACAGTCAGATCAGACTCTAGGTGATCAATCAGTTCTGAGTTTAAAGGGGGAAACTGAAGCTCGTCCAGAAACGTATGCATATCAGTCAAATCTGGTGGGAGTTCACTTTTATATAGGGACTCAGAAAGATGAAAAAACCAAATTAATAACTTGGCTGTCCTCCTGCAGGGCCCCCAATCTATCTTTAATGCGAGGTATTAAACGTGAAGCTGCTTGACGGCACAATAGGTGAGCTAGCAATCTGCTGGGCTTGTCACTATACTCGTAGTACCTAGCATGGGAATGAAGCAACAGGCGTTTCGCCTCATTAGTTGTGATGAGGTCCAACTCAGTTTGCAAGACCAAGCGACGCTTTGAAAGACTATCGTATGGGATGGTTGCAAGCCGTTGGTCAACCAATTCCAACTCGGAAGTGAGCTTCTGAATGTTTGACCTCCTTAATTTTCTCACATGTGCAGAATATGAAATTGTCTGACCACGTAAATATGCCTTCAAAGATTCCCACAGGAGCGCTCTAGAGATTGGTTCAGAATCAGAGTCATTAATGGCAATAAAATCCTCTATTGCATCTGTAATAAATTTGTAAAATTTACTATCGGATAATAGTGAAGTGTTAAAACGCCATTGAGAGGGATAGCGAGGCCCAGGTGAAATCTGAAGGTCAAAAGAGACAGCGTGATCCGAAATAATGATTGAGTGATATGTAACATTTGATACTTTAGGCATAAGTTTAGCGTCTATAAAAAAGTAGTCTATACATGAAAAAGTCTGATGAACATGTGAATAAAAAGAATACTGCCTACTGTTTGGATTACGAGATCTCCAGGGGTCAACACAACCGTTATTTAGCATGAAACTATGTAGGGTTTTAGCCATTGATGATTGGGTTAAGACAGGCTTAGAACGATCTAACTGAGGATCAATAGTACAGTTCATGTCCCCTCCAAAAATCAAAACACAATTATTCAGAGAAGGAGGAGTTTCAAACAACTTGTTCATGAAACCTGCATTGTCGAAATTAGGAGCATATACATTAACTAATAGGGTGGGGACATGGAATAAAGTACCTAACACTATCAGAAATCTGCCATCTCTGTCTGAGATGGTTTTGGTCAATGTGAATGGTACCGATTTACCTATTAAGATGGCAACCCCTCTAGCCTTTGAATTAAAACTAGAATGGAGTACCTCCGCCACCCAAGAACACTTAAGTCTGAACTGGTCTTTATTTCTCATGTGGGTCTCTTGTAAAAAAAATAATGTCAGGTTTCAAACGCTTTAAGTGAGAAAACACCCTACACCGCTTGACAGCACCTCCCAAACCTCGAATATTCCAGGTGAGAAATCTTACACCTGAGTTGTTCATATTAGCCAAGTGAGATTTGAGTTAACGCTGATAAGGCAACCCGGTTCCGCCCCCATGCACCAGGTACAAGGGAAAAAATAAATAAATAAATAAAAATAAAATAATAATAAAATAAAATAAATAAATAAATAAAATAAATTCTGAACAGATACAACCCGCGTCCCACTACCCTCCCCCAAATAGCACCTACCACTATCCCATCCCCAAACGACGGGACACCAGTGCAAACTCCAAATGGAGTCATGAAAGACTAAACTTAGGGTCTTGGACCAAACAGTCTTCCTCATTTCACCCCAACTCAGTTGGAGCTCCCGCAAACATGTGAAAACAGAAGTGTAACAAAGAACAGAGCAGGTACATTACATCATAACCTCGTCCAACCGTCCTATGCCTTGGGCAGGCCCGGACCGAACAATATGAGCGGTTCCACTCACATCAAACTAAACTATGCAAATCCGAAATAATTGAAATGTGCATTACAGCCGTCACTGCCAAAAGTCACTTAGGGATCACCGGAGTAAAGAAAAACCTGGCTGCAGCTATACTTACACCCAACCAGAATTTAGCTTTAAGGTGATGGAGACAGTTTTATTTTGTCTGGAGTGTTTTCAGGAAGGCAGTCGCTTCCACAAGTGAAGTAAACTCTCTTGTGACATCTCCTCTGGTGATGCGGAGATGAGCTGGATGCAGAAGCCCAAACCGTATGTCCGGAACTTCTCTGAGCTGGCGTCTGACGTCGTTGAAGGCTGCACAGGCTTTTGTGGTCTGAGGAGTAAAATCAGGGAAGATGGAAACTGTGGAATCACCCACTTTTACCCGCTGTTGGGCTCTGGCGCGTCGTAGGATATCGGCGCAGTCTAAGTAATAATGTAAACGAGCTATTATGGGACGGGGCCGCTGGCCGGGCTTCGGTTTGGCTTGTAGAGATCGGTGCACTCGGTCCACAACTGGGTCCTTCTCCAGGCCGAAGGTGTCTTTAAGCAGGGTGGAAATTGTGTCTGCGCTGACTGGGCCGCGCTCCTCCGGCAATCCTATGATTCTAATGTTATTACGCCTAGATCTTGACTCCAAGTCTTCGCATTTCCTATCGAGAGCGAGGACCTGCGCCAAAAGCCTGACCAAATCGCTCTTGAGTGAAACCACATCATCAGTGCATGAAGACAGCGGTCCATCCATGTCTGCAACAGTCACCTTTAATGCATCCACTTCCGACCTGATAGCTGTAATGCTAGCACTTAGCTCGGTCTTCACGCCGTGCAGCTCTGACTTAATCTGAATCAGATTGTTTGTCAACGCCGTCTCCAATTGAGTCTTGAAAATGCCCGCCATCTCTTCACGAAGTGCAGTGAGAAGTTCAGCCTTAAAGTCCGGGGAATATATGTTCCGGGTCATGGAAGAATCTTCCGAAGGCGGCTGCCCACTAGCCGGGTCCCGCGGTGACTCTGTCTCAGCAGGCCGAGGCGGGGATGCAGGCGGTGGACCAGACCTCACCACCATAGTCGTCGAATTATTCATATTTTTGGGCTTTGGAGGCATCTTGTGCTGTAGTAGCTGTTATTATTTAGAGGACAGGTAAAGCAAACAAAAATGCCCAAATGCACCTTATAAAAAAATAATAATTTGCGGGAGCTCCCTCCAACATGTCCTACTCCATTGGTCCCAAAACCGGAAGTCGAACAGGTTTTAACTGGGAAACATGGAATGTGGGATGGATCCGGAGAGTAGCTGGGAGATGAAGACGGACAGCAGATGGACAGCAGACGGACTGATATCCATTATCAATCTTAAATGGACCGATGAACCTGGGAGACAGTTTTTTGGATATGGATTTGAGTGGAATGTTATGTGTAGATAACCAGACCTCTTGTCCCGGGCTGTAGATGGGTGCTTGAGTCCTCTTCCGGTCAGCAAACTGTTTATTGCAGAAGGAAGTGCTATTGAGGGCGTCGTTAGCGATCCTCCAGATGTTTTTACAGCGGCGAATGTGGTGTTGGACTGATGTGACTGAAATAAGAGACTCGTCAGAGGAGAGAAGAGGGGGTTGGTACCCAATGGAGACCTCAAATGGAGACAAACCAGTAGCAGTAGAAACATGACAGTTATGGGCGTACTCCACCCAAGGCAGAAACTGACTCCAATCAGTCGGGTTGGTGGAGGTGTAACAACGTAAAGTAGATTTGAGTTCTTGGTTGAGCCGTTGAGCTGTGGGGAGTTTCTTGAGGGCAACTAAATGACAGGACTTGGAGAAACGGTCTATGATAGTGAGAATGGTGGTTATACCTTTAGATGGTGGGAATCCGGTCATGAAATCTATGGATATGTGCGACCACGGGCGTTTAGGAATGGGTAGAGGCTGTGGTAGCCCAGATGGTGGTTGATGGGATGATTTGTTACGGGAACAGACGACGCATGCTTGAACGAACTCCTTGACATCCTTATGCACTGAAGGCCACCAAAACCTACGATTAATTAAGGCAATAGTGCGGCTTGTACCTGGGTGTCCAGAGAACTTGGCAGAATGGATCCACTAAATGAAGCGGGCTCGGACAGACGATGGAACGTAAATCTTGTTCAGAGGGCAGTTCTCGGGAGGTGGTTCAGACAGTTGGGCCTGTTTAATGATGTCTTCAGTCTCCCAGGTTACGGCGGCCACCGTACAGCTGGGTGGAAGAATTTGGGCTGGGGTCTTCTCGGAGACATCGGGAGAATGTAACCAGGACAGGGCATCTGGTTTGACATTACGAGAACCTGGACGGAAAGAAATGGAAAGATTGAATCTGAAGAAAAAAATAGATCAATGGGACTGGCAAGGATTAAGTCTCCTGGCTGAGCGGAGGTAAGAAAGGTTCTTGTGATCAGCACCGGATGATCTGCCCCCTCCAACCAATGCCTCCACTCCTCCAGTTTAATGGCCAACAACTTTCAATCCCCCACATCAGAATTGCACTCAGAAGGTGACAACCTGCGAGAGAAGAAGGCACAGGGATGAGTCTTGTTGTCTACCTCAGAGACTTGGGACAGGACTGCTCCCACCCCAGTGTTGGATGCATCCACCTCAACAATGAATAGTTTGGAAGGATCAGGCTGAATCAGGACTGGGGCCTTGGAAAACAAAGACTTTAGCTTTCTAAAAGCAGTGTCAGCAACAGGGGACCACTGAAACTGGACCTTAGTGGAGGTGAGAGCTGTGAGAGGCTGAGCTGTCTGACTATAGTTCCGGATGAATCGACGGTAAAAGTTAGCAAAACCCAAGAACCTTTGGAGCTGTTTACGAGTTTCTGGAGTGGGCCAATTCAAAACCGCCGTGATCTTTTCCTCAGTTGGCCTGACCTGTCCGCCCTCTAAGATAAAACCCAGAAATGAGACTGAAGGCTTGTGAAATTCACATTTCTCGGCCTTAACATACAGCTTATTGTCTAGAAGACGTTGCAATCCTGAGTGGACATGTTGTTTGTGTTCAGTCAGAGTCTTGGAGTAAATGAGGATGTCATCGAGATAGACAAACACAAAAATGTTCAAAAAATCTCTCAGCACATTATTGACCAAAGCTTGAAAAAATGCTGGAGCATTCGACAGGCCAAAGGGCATAACCAAATATTCATAATGGCCCATAGGAGTCTTAAACGCAGTCTTCCACTCATCACCCTCTCTAATTCTGAGTAAATGATAAGCGTTGCGCAAGTCTAGTTTAGTGAATACTGTAGCTCCATGAACCGGCTCAAAAGCTGATGACAGAAGTGGTAATTGATACTTATTCTTGACAGTGATCTGGTTCAAGCCTCGGTAATCGATGCAGGGTCTGAGTGTGCCATCTTTCTTACCAACAAAGAAAAATCTCGCTCCTAAAGGCAAAGATGAATGGCGGATGATTCCTGCAGCAAGTGACTCTTTGATGTACTTCTCCATGGTTTCACGTTCCGGACGCGAGATGTTGTATAATCTGCTTGAAGGTAATGGAGCTCCTGGTAACAAATCAATACAGCGATCATATGGGCGGTGAGGGGGAAGAGAACATGGTTTGGTTTTACTAAATACTTGTGCAAGGTCATGATACTCGGAAGGTACGGCTGACAGATCCGGTGGGTTGACTTCATGACCCGATGCCGGAAACGGACCTGGGGAAACAGAGGCAGGTGGAGTGACAGTGGTTTAACCATGATTCTATCCTCTTCCCAGACCAGCAGATATGAGGATTATGTAAAATCAACCAATCAAAACCCAAAACAACAGGTGAGTTGGTAGAAGGGAAAACAAAAAAATAAAAGTGTTCTCTGTGATTACCCAAAATTACAAGGAGTAATGGTTTAGTCATATGGGTTATGGGTGGCAAGTCTTTTCCATTTAAAGCAGAAACACAAAGAGGTGTGGATAACGGGATGGTTTCTAGGGCTAACTGATGAACCAGTTCAGAATCAATCAGAGAACGTTCACAACCAGAGTCTATCATAACAGACAGAGGGATTTGATTGTTTTCCATACATAATTCTGCCAGAAGTGTCAGGTGAGAAATGTTATTTTCAGTGTTCTGGCCCACCAGGTTCCTCACCATTACTGATGGGCATGGTAGTTTAATTTCTTAGGACAATTGGCAATGAAATGCCTAGGGGTTCCACAATACAGACAAAGCCACGCGGACATACGCCTGTTGCGTTCCTCGGGGGTGAGGCGAGTATGTCCAACCTGCATAGATTCCGTCTCGGAGGGCAGCGGCGAAACTGGGATGGGTAAGGCGGAAGCCAATGAAGCAGAGCTAAAAGGTTTATGACTTCTCTCCTTGGTGCAGGAACGAATTCGGTTGTCAAGGTGGATCGTTAATTTAATCAGATCTTCAAGGGTCTCTGGATCATCCAACACTGCGAGTTCGTCTTTAAGGCATGAAAAAAACGCACTCCTTAAAGCAGTTTGATTCCAGCTAGATGCTGCTGCCTTTATACGAAAATCAATAGCGAACTCAGCCACAGACTTATTTCCTTGTTTAAGGTTCCACAAGTCACGTGAGTTTGCCGTCTTGTCAGGATCATAACAAAAATATCTGCTTAAACTCCTTCAGAAACTCATCAAATGTACATCCAAAATTAGCCAGATTAGGGAACTTTGCCTCAGCCCAATCCAATGCTTTCCCAGACAGATGGGTTAGTACAAAAGCTATTTTGGCACCGTCGTGGGAAAAACTCGAAGGTGAATGATTAAAGGCTAGAGAACACTGCATCAGAAAGCCTCTGCATCAAACCTTTCAAGCGGCGGAGGGCGAAACTCGGAAAACATGGACCGGCTAGATGGTTCAGGAGCTGAACCATCTAGCCGCTGCTCCTAGCAGCGGCTAGATCCTAGTTCAGGATCTAGCGGCTCCTGAACCGGCTAGATGGTTCAGGAGCTGGAGCTCCTGAACCATCTAGCCGGTCCATGTTTTCCGAGTTTCGCCCTCGCTTCGAGTCGCTGGTGCAGACTCGGAAGGCTGTTGGATAGAAGTTTGTAAAAAGTTAGCAGTTTTTCCTAACTTCTGGTTGGTTAGGAACCAACCAGAAGTTGGTTCCTAACCTGGTTGGTTTCCTCGTGAGTAGCATGGAGTTTGCGTAAAACAGATTCATGGGTTTGTAACGTTGCTTGTTGTTCGGACAGGGTTTTCCTGATAGTGTCTGCGGGGCTAATTGGTTGGCCAGATTGTTCTGTCTTGTCGGGTGTAATTCGATTAACCCACATCGAATTACACCCGACAGGAGTGTAATTCAGGAGAACAAATAAAGTTTAACAGGTTTATTATGAGCAGGAGGGAAACTGGTTTGAGCGGCGGGCAGCAGCACCAACAGTACACTAAGAAAAAAACACAGGGGAGATGATGAGTTTGAGGTTGTAGGAAATTAGCGTTGTGATCAGAGAGGAAGGAGGAACTTACAGGAGTGTGAAACCTTTGGAGGAAGTCAGAGGTTTTGGGTTTCCGTTTCTTTGGTTACGGAGGAGTATGCCAGGAAACGTCGAGTCTTTGACGGAAGCTAGGAGCAGCGGCTTGATCTGAGCTGGTGTGGCGGCGTTGGGGAACGGACAGGTTGCCCAGGGCTTGGAGAGCAACTGTGCGGATGGTTTGCCAATTTGAGTGAGGATTGGAGAAGGATTGAACTGTAAAGTTGCAGTGGAGACTCGGCCATCTGGCGGGTGACCTCCACCAGTGTCACGAGGGGGGAACTGGGAGCGGAGGTCCAGATCCGGATGCTCGGGTAAGTCCTAAGAAAACAGAGATCAGAGAGTCTGATTACTCGGGGATCAAAGCAAGGATGACACAGCAATCAACAAGAGCACGGGGCCAAGAGAGTACCATCACTAGTCAACAATCTGGCATCAAAGAGTTGGTAAACCGCTTCTCTTAAGCCGCAGGTAAGGATGTAATTGCTGACCGGTGTGTGGATGACGTCAAAGGTCCGCCCCCCTGCGCAGCCGCCTCCAGGACTCCATCTAATGGAGAAAAACCCAGAACCTAACAATTCCTCCAGCACCATGTCTTTCAACTTAATTTTCTTTTATGACCACTCTGCTCTCCAATACTTGCTGTTTTTATTTATTTATTTATTTATTGCTCTTGCATTTAGCTCTTCTTACTTGGAATCTTTAAAGGCCCTATGTGTTGGCTGCTTGTGTGTACTATTAAACTCAGAATTGAAACATTGACCTTGACAAGCTGCCACCAGGCCTGATATTTTTGTCTTCTGGTATTTCAAAGATGTTCACACCAACAGAGAAGGTAATTTCTTTTCCTCCTCTGCCTGTGTCTTATCCACATATGTATGATGCATTTCCAGGTACATAGAGCCATTTCATAGCACAATCAAGTAACTATGTTACCTTCAATTGTTATAAAAAATACAGTATATATCGAAAACAATTTACAAGAAATTTGAGTTTGTATCATAGCTGTATTTGAAGCCTTGAAATTGACTTATGTCTTTTTAACAACCAACCTACCCTTTCCAACATTCTCCCTTCTGCATGTATCATAACAATGCTTCTTCATGCCTTCCATTGATGCCGTTTACAACAGTTCTGAGGAGTGTTGCAGTGTGTATGATTAACTCAACTTCCACCAGATGTTTGGTTGTTTCTGCTGCTAGTTAGAGGAGCTGTGTGGAGTTAGCACAGGACAAGGGTAACCTGTGGAAGGAAGGCTTAAATGGAGACTGAAGCTCCAAGGTGGAGTTTTGAGTAAAAAGGAGGCACATCGGCAATGGGAGAATCAAGGATTTCTCAAACATGCATGAAAGAATCAAAGCAACACTCCAAATATGTGGTTGATGAGGAAATAACATAACATGATATAAACTTCAAAAAACTTGAATTTGCGTAACAAAGCCATCAATGGACATAATCAGCAGGTTGTACAAAATTGAGGGAAGCATTAAACAAATTTATTATTATTTTTAAATGTTTATTTGCATGCCATCTTTTGCTTTCTGCTACAATGTAACACGTTTTCTACACTTATGTGTGTTTTCCAGGTGATAGTCTGATACTGCAGAACCACTGTTCAACTACTGTGGACAGCAATACGACTTCTTCCCCTCCGGATCACGTTGGCATTTTTTTTTTTAAGTTAACTCAACTTCTGTTAAGTAATTGTTGCTCAGAACTGAATTTGGGAAATTAAGCCAACATTGGTTACTGCTACTTTTCTGATGGTAGCAAGCATCATTGTTACTGTCAGTGAGGGGTCTGCAGCAGGCTCAAAATGTCAGTATGCCTATTACTCAGGACAACGCCCTCAGCATTCTCCTGCTGCTGGAGGACTGGCACAGGGCTCAGATGGTGAGATCTAACAACACTAACATAAAAGAAGACAGTTTGGAATATAAGGTACTTCACTACTCTCACCCACTATTTTCACTTTTTACTGCAAATCTCCACTCATCTTTGCTTTCAACTAATAAACATTTTAAATACTCACCTTTGCTTTAAAATTTAAGCATTACACTAATTTCACCTGATTCTTTACATTTCAGAACTGCAGATTTCACATTGTGGCGACAATCATGTGAAAAACTTTGAATGCTTTTGTATTTTCTTAATAGGATTTTCTATCAGATTTGTTTGTAAATCTTCATCTGTCCATACTGATATTCACAATATTCAGGAATTGTAACACTTAAGTTTCTGGTTATAACCTGGATAAAACCAGATTCTAATAATAAACCCTTTAGGAGTTGAGAGTAAATATAAAAAAATATTTAAATATTCTTTATTTCATGGTGTTCAAATTTTTTCTACCAGTATCCAATCAGTTTTATTGGGATACTAAAAAATGTTTCATTTGTAAAGCAAGGAGTAGTATTATGTAAGCAGTGGCTTTAAGGCATAAAAGTCTTTCTTTATTTTCATCTTTCATTTTATTTTTTATGTTCAGTCCAAATACATGACCAAATTTATAGCTTCATAAGACTCTAAACTCAAAGAATAAATAGATGTACTAAGACCAGACAACTTAATGAATAATCTGTTTCATTTAATCTTGTCTAAACTCATCTGCCTGCATGTTTTACTTCTAATCCTGAAATACAAGTTCACCAAAAAAACTTTAATTGACTACCAGCTGTTATTTTTAAATAAACATCATTTAGAGTGCAATAAAGAATGGGAAGCCACATTGAAGAATCTTTCTGAGATCTGTCATCAAATGGGAGAAAAAGCAATGTTGAGTCTGAAAAAAGGTTGTGAAGATAGAGACATTTGTATTCTGATACCAATACTATGAGTCCTCTACCATTTTCATATCAAGGCAAAACATTTTTGAAGGCACTAGTTCTAGTTAATAGCAAAAATGTGATTAAATAAAATATTATGTATTTAAACTTTATTTTATTGAAACAAAACCAATGTTTAGGGGTCAGTAATAGACAGGAGAACTCTTAGTGTAAGTGTCTACCTGTGCCCACTTGTCCTGGCCAGGCCTCATGTTTGTGGTTGGTGCTAGCAGTCACTGGCAGGAGGCAGAGTAGTCCATCACAAGACGACTCTGAGACACACAAGCCACAACCAAGCATGTATGCACTCCTTTAAACTGCAATTTATGTTGAAGCAAAGATAGTCACTAACATGAATATCTTTGGTCTGTGAGAATAATGTTCAAAGAAAAAACTTGCACAAGCATGGGGAGAACATGCAAACACCTTACTGAAAGAATTTCACATATTCATGTTATGAATAAATTACTCAACGTTCCTAAGGCTGTTGTAAACAAATATTTTAGTAATCGAGCATTTTAATGATTATTCTTACAATTAAATGAGTAATCAGGTAAAAAAAAATGACTAAAATGAAATATTGGTAAATCTAACATAAGAGCAGTGTTACTGTCAGATATCAACATCAGTCCAATTTTTTTATATTTGAGCATCCTTAACATCCCTTCTGTAGTTTAGAAAATAAACTTGTAACAATAATAGCTCACTTTATAAGTTAACCTGAAGAAAAGTTATGAAAGAATCTGAAATTATATTCAATTTAATAATAAAGAGGCAGGCTCACAAATACAATTATAAAAATGTCTATGTTCCAGCTTTTAGTTTATGTGTTCATCTTCAGTCAATTTAATAGATGAACTTTCACCTTTCCCAGCCATTCATAGCTCTTGTGTCAATGTTAGCGACGGGATTTGACACCTTCGTTCGTCACACACAGGAGCACAACTGTATTATGGGGTTCCATTTGTGTCAAAAATAAGTAGAAGTCATATGTGTAGATCAGAGGTCGCGCTAAACTTTTTTGTTCTCCGTCATTTTGACTGACAGGATTAAAAGAATTGGTCATGTACTATTTTTAAATCATAATCACATTAACATCAGCTATTTAGCCGCATTTTTATGCAGTTCAGTTAATATTCATCCAGTTGAACCGTGAAACCAGATCCCATTATACATAATGCAGATAAATGCATCTAACTTTTTCTCCATAGTGACAAAAACTAATGACTACGGCCCCGATAACTTATAATAAATTAAATTAAATGACTCCACTTAAATTACCAGCACTTCACTTGCTGGGGTCTGAACTCACATCTTCACAAATTTCTCCTGGTTCGCATCTGCAGATAAATCTGTACTAGTTCATCGGGCAGTTGGATATGCCTAAAGCAAACCGTTCCATTTAACTTTTTTTTTTACCCTGCGCAGTTTGGGTGTGTACTTTTACGAGGATGTTTCTTTCTTTTTCTTTTTTCTTTTTTCTTTTTTC
>NW_006800104.1:62641-69868 GCF_000485575.1 Poecilia formosa
TTGTCATAACAAAGACATTTTGAATAATGTCAACTTTGTATTAAAAGTGTCATAATTTACCGACGCTTTATGACAAGAGTGATAAATATTCATGAAGGCTTATTCATGTTCATGACATGTGTTTATGACAGTGTCATGTCAGTCTTATTCAACCCCCTTCAAATAAAGTGTTACCCTATGTTGCATATGCGTTCATTGCATATGTATTCGCTGCATATATAGATGTTGCATGTCTACGTTGCATATGCGTTCGTTGCATATGCGTTCGTTGCATATGTGTTTGCTGCATATGTACATGTTACATATGTTGTGTCTCTAGCTGCATCGTGGTTATTACTCACTGTAATTTTGTCAATTCAACTGGAGTAATATGGGGATCCATTTGTGTCAAAAAGTAAGTAGAAGTCATATGTGTGTAGATGTTGTTGGTCTATGTCTTTGCTATGTGACTTTGGTTGATGTCCATGGTCTTAGTGCTTTATGGATATGTCGATGTTGCATGTAGATGTTCATATGTACATGATGCATATGTTAGATATTGCATATGTTAGATATTGCATATGTCTATGTTGTATATGTATTCGCTGCATATGTCTATGTTGCATATGTCTATATTGCATATGCGTTCGCTGCATATATACAGGTTGCATATGTGTTTGCTGCATATGTACATGTTACATATGTTATGTCTCTAGCTGTGTCATGATTATTACTCACTGTCATCTTGTCAATTCATCTGCAGTCATGCAATGAACCCTTGGCAGTTGTTTTTTTTTATGCAACTTCTGTGATTGGTCAATGTTGTTGGTCCCTGCTGTTAGTTCATGTCGTTGGTCCTTGTCGTTGGTCAGTGTTGCTGTTGCCTGTTCTCTTCACCATTAATAAGTGTTGAAGTAGGTCATGTCTGATCAAAGTGTTTATTCGATATTACAAAAATGTTGGTCTTTCAATATTATTGTTTTCAAAATGCTTAGATTTCTTCTTCCTTGTATTTTCTTCAGCCATTAATCTAACGCTCCCTCCTCAAGAGCTCGGAGGTTCACTTAGGGACCGTCAACAAATGCCCGAACCAAGCACTCCTGACAAACAAATCTTAATAAATGCCAACCAAAGTCAATCAAAGTCACATAGCAACGATATAGACCAACAACATCTACACCTGTGACTTCTACTTGTTTTTGACACAAATGGAACCCCAAAGTTGAAACCTATGCACCGCAGATGTTTCTAAATTGTTGGTGGCTGCAGCAATGCCTGTTGAAAAATCTACCTATGTGAAAAAAACGTTTACAAAACTTTACTATAAATTCCATTTGACACATAAATGTTTAATGTTGCATGTGAAATATGTTTCAAAACAAGTGTCTATAGAAGACACTGAATACAGCTGCTCTGTATACAAAATGCTGTTCTGTATACAGAGCAGCATTTTGTATACAGAGCAGCTTTGGAAATGCTGCATTTGAGCATAAACAGATCAATGAGAAACACAATCCCATTCATATTAAATAAATAAATTTTAACTAATAAAATTAAATTAAAATTTCAACTAATGAATAACTGTAATGTAAACCTAAATGGACAGTTTCTGCTTTTTGTATAAGAAAAACATTGGAATTGGCTCCCAAGTATCTGTAGTGTGAGTTGCTTAACACTTGTAGCCTAGTGTGTGTTTTTGGCTCAGATCCTGTAATGCAACTGCACTGTTTCTGAACTTTTTAGCGACACTACCCACAGGAAGTGTCACTAAAAATGAGGTTGGTGTCATCATATTTAATTTAAATCACATACCTGATGGTGTTGCTCATGGTGTTTACGTGTAGAAGGGAGGAATATAATGTCGATAAGTTGTAGTGCAATAAACTCTCATCTAAATGATATAAAGTTAACAGGTAATGTTGTAGTTGGTGATGATATCCAAATGGACAAGCCAAAATTATAGTAAACGTTTCTACATTACTGTCAGATAGCCCCCACAGCTTATGAGCCATATCTACAGTATTTCTCTGTGTGTTCTCTACTGGGAAACAGTTTGCAGACTGTTGACGAAGGAAAATAAACTAAAAAATAAAACAAAATAAAATAAAAAATGAGCCGCATTAAGACCTGATTTAACTAGTGACAGTCAAACAGGGTCCTCAACACAGATGTTAGTAAAAAATTAGGTGGCTGTGTGGTTTCCTGATCAAAACACAACAAACAACGTAAATAAATGGATTTGAAAATGTCTGTACTTTCTCTAAGATTCCTTCAAAACATAATATTTCCTTGTATGTGAAGGAATATTCAAGAATATATTGAATTTTAAAGGCTTGCAACTTGTTTTGTTTAGTTCAATACTGATATTAGCACAATATTTACTGCTCATGAATTTTACATCCAACAGTCCACATACAGTATGCAGGTAGGTTGCTTAAATTTTTTTCTATTAGTTTTAGATTACTGAAATAACTCTCCCCACGAGCAACAGTCAAAAGCAACGTGCAAAACTCACATAAAGCAACCCAGACTTCTCAAAAAATACTATGTAGTTGCATTTTATTCAAACTTCAGTGTATAACTTTAACAAATACGGAGAAAACATTTTTTAATAAAGTTGTCACCATGCTGTGCCAGTTTGTTATGAGACATATAATCTGTGAAAACAATCAATCTCCTCCACCTCGTCCCTGAATTGCTATTGCTAGCTAAAGTAATCCAACGTTCCGACGAAAACAACCAATCAGAACCAGGAGAACGGTCTTAGTGCTGTCAGTCAACTTCATTCACTCACTGCTAAATGTGCTAATGATGGAGAAACAACTAGGCCTGTCGCGATAAACAATAAATCAATTAATCGCACAATAAATGAAAATTATCGACCTCATTTTAATTTATCGGCTTTATCGTTTCTTCCTGCCTTTTTCTCTTTCTATTGATGATGATGAATGAATAAGGCTCAACTCTGGTGCTCTCCACAGACCCCTCCCTTTCTAATTTCCTTAGTGTAATGCTCAGCTCACACTACATGATTTTGGAATTGTCAGCTGATTGTATGCCCATTTTCAAAACCTGAGAGACACACTAGCTGACAAAAAAATTGTAAGTATTACGGATTTGATCGGGTTTAATCATGCTGCTGTGTGTCCAGCCATATGACAAGAGCTGATTTAAAAAAAAAAAAATTAGTAATAATTTCTATGTCATTATAATATCAAAGACACACAGTTTCACTATGAAGTGATTTGTTTTTACAATAATATATATTTGACAATGTATGTAGAAATCATTATTTTATGGATAAAAAGAAAAAATTAATTGCTCTCCGGGGCCCCCTGGTGGGGTACCGCATGCTTCGCTGGTAATATGAGTTGTCATGCAATATGCAGAGGATCCAAACGTCCAAAGATCCGGTAGATAACAATGTCTCAAAAAAGGACTTATCCTTAGGGTTATCCTTAAGTTTTTTTTTCAGGACAGAGAAAAGAAAGAGGAAGAATAGAAAAAATCTAAGATAAAGGTTTGTTTTAATGTGCCTCGGTAATGTAATGTAATGTAAAAGATTTGTAAAGCTGCTAACAGAAACTTAGTTTGATAGCGACCTGGAACGGTCCAGTTCAACAGCCAAACATTTATGCTAGGGTCTTTGTGTTTGTGTGTAAGTGAGTTTAAACTTTAAATGAGTTTATTCTCCTGCTTGGTTCTGCATATTTCTGATGTATTTTTGGCTTCAAAATGCCATGTTTGATAACATTTGATAATAATTAAAACTTCTCAATGTTTGACATTGTGTAGCAAAATGTTTTTAAGTCAGGCTAAGTAGCTGCTATATCAATGAACTGCTCTATGCTGTAGTTGGGGATATGTTCTTTGCTGCTGAGCATAATCATTTGTGGCTAAAGCAAACATTATTTTTTACATAACTTCTAATTGTGAAACTTCTGTTAAAATCATTTGAAGGCACAGAATTAGTCCAGTACCAATCCACATTCTCAGGGGAAAAAGACTCACCTTGCAGTTTTCTGGCCGATCCCTGGTTACCGATCTTTAAACAGCCTGACCAGCCGATTTTGATTTTGGCTGATATGAATTTGTTTTTGTCTGAAATATTGCTAAATATAGCAAGAAAGTCACTGAGTTGGCAACAGTGGTGTGAATATTGTTAACTGTTAACATGCAGACCTGACCTGGTGGGTCGGTCTGTCAGTCAAACCTCTCACTGTAGAGCAGAAGAGGACAGAGACTGATTTTTAAACCTTTGCTGATGAAAATAAGATTAGGGGATAAGATGGGTTTCACTTGTAAATATCGGCCAATCACGATCCCCCAAAATTAAGGAAATCGGCACCCAGAAATCAACTGGTCAATAAATCAGTTGGCCAATAAATGTATCCTATTGTAGCCGGGGCATCTTGTCCTGAAAGTAGGCTGCTGTGCACTCTTCCTCTTGCCCATATATGGAAGACGCTGTGACAGAGCGCAGCTAGTTTGTTAGGGAGACTGGTAATCAGCATTTACATTTAAAAGCAGATAGATTGCTGAGGAGATCAGATCCCAGGCTGATGGCTCGTGCAGAGGGAACATGCTTTAGCGAGAGAGATGTCAAGAGAGCCGTTTACTGGTTTCACTTTAGAGAAGGCTGGCCTGCTACTGTTTCAATCTTAGTTTTTGTTTCAATTTTTGATTTGTTTCAATTTCAGTTTTGTTTTAGTTTAGTTCTTTTTGGATAGTTATTGTTGATCAAAAGTCTTTTCTTTTTTTGGTTTTGTTTAGGGAAGGGGAGTTTCTATTGTCTAACCCTCTGGCTTGTTTTAAACAGGGACCTATGCTGTCCCTGGTTCCCAAGCTGTTTCATTTAGATTGAGACTAGTGGAAGGGGAGTTTTTTTCTTTTCTTTGTTGTATTCACCAGGGATTTGTATGTGAGTGTGTTTTTGTTAGGGAACATTTAGGTGTATTTATTTATATTTGTGTTTCCTTATTATTATTCCTCCCTCAACAGTCTAATTTTATTTAATTGGGTTTTTAACTATTTAAAAACTCCCACTTTGGTATGGTCATTTCTGTACAATAAAATAAATTGTGACTACCTTTGAACTCAATAAACTGCATGTAATTTGCAGCAGTGCCTCTGTTAATCTTTTTACAAACAAACTTACCTGTATGATCTGGCAAAAAGAGGATCTAAGGTTCTCTACTCTTGGTAAAAGCTGTACCTAAGGCCACACTATTATACATGTATATAATGTAAACAGCACTGCCAGAGATGCAATAAGTTTATAGCAGGTGTGTGAATGATCTAATAATCGGACTGCTGATTGCAGCCAGTCCATATTGTTAGCAGAACTAGAAGGCCCCAAAACCAAATTTTACTTAGGGCCCCATGGAGGCTTGGGCCGGCCCTGGACAAGAGCAACATACCATGAACCGATTTCTCTCACCGACATTCAGATTTCAGAAAGAAAATCCCATAAATGGTAAAATGGACTGAACTTACATAGCGCTTTTAAAATCATTTTGACCACTCAAAGCGTTTTACACTAGAGTCACATTCACCTATTCGCACTCACAAACGCTCACACATTTATACACCGATACGCAGATTGGTAGGCGATTTGGGGTTAAGTGCCTTGCCCAAGGGCACATCAACATGTGGCAGGAGGAAGCTGAAATCGAACTTACAACCTTCTGATCACAAGGACTACTCTTCCCACAGAGCCACAGTTGCCAAAAATCCACTATATCAGACGTGAATTTAACGTAAACGAACGCGGCTGAATGAATAACCTTATCATTATAACCTATTTATGTCACATTAATGATGAACAGCTGAAAAGTTACCGGGCATATCAACTGCGGTAGCAATTTCGCTCCAACTCCTCTCCTTGTCAGAATATCTTGGTAATTTTTTTCCTTAATTCATTAAATTTTAGTGAAAAGGAGACAAACAGTAGTCTGTAGCTAAGCTAACTATGCTAAATGGTTGATAATCTCACACAGTCTACCCAACTCTCGGAGAAAAACTGGGTTACTCTTATTTTCTTCTCTCTCTCCCTATCTTTATTTTTTATTTATTTATTTATTTTTTTAAATCTGATTTTATAATTTTTCTTAGCAGCATACTGCCATGGTTGTTCTTGTCTGTCACTGACTGCTGCTGAACACGTCACTGTTAAGCAGGAAGGAACCATTTCATGCAGATCGGCGGGGGGAGGGGGGTCAAGGCAAATATGGATGTGTGTTTTTTGGTCTGGGAGGGGTAACATTTAATTTTTACTGATTAAAAACAATCTTCGAAAACACAACATGATTAATTTTGTAATTGACAGGGCCCCAATTTCTTTTAATTTCTATGAAAAAAAAAATTGTGGAGGGCCCCCTGTCAGTCAGGGGCCCTTAGAATTGTCATAACTTTTCCTCCCTATACGGTGCCCCTGGGGAGCATGTTCAAGACACACATGGTGCTGCCACAAATTAAACTTGGTTTGATTATTAAAGTACAGCCACAAACACCACAGTTACCCGAGCTCCGTAAGGGCAGACACTTTCCAGTGGAAAGTTGCTCTCTATAACAGGTTAATGTGTGATTCGGTTCGGTTCTAGTCCAGTGGGGAGATTCTCCGTATTGCGGTCTGTAGCACAGCAGCTGCGGTCATTTCTCCGCTGATTTGCAGTGACACTCATCAACCGAGAACCTCGAGATTCTGGTTGTAATGGACTAAATGAACCCAGATATTTTATTTTGTCTTATGAAAAATGCTCCTGCCCCAAACATAATGATCAGATCATGAATTTTATTATTTTTTAAATACAAACAAAAAATAAAATTCACGTCACACCTAACTAATATTATGTAGTTTTATACTGTCGGCGCCAAACTGCGGATCAGAACTCTGACCAGCTTCTCTGCTTTTCTGTTCTTTATTACTGTCAGTTCTTCAGAGAAGCGAGCTGCTAGCAGGGCTGCTAACTTACAGTTATCCCATTACAAAACGTAATGATCATGTTCCTGTCTCTCCCCGTGATTAAACTTACAATTATGATCCTCTGTACTGAGCATCTCTCTGATAGCAAGACGGTGAACAAATTTAACTAAATATTGTATTATAACTGAAAAGAGAGATGTAACTTCTATCATGGATATAAATTAGCAAAAAAAACTACAAATTACAGTGAAATACTGCCACTTCCGGTGGGCGCCAGAAGTAAGACCCATAATCATTTTCCCAGTAAACCTCCCACGAATAAG
>NW_006800104.1:70445-73680 GCF_000485575.1 Poecilia formosa
TGAAAAAATTTTTTCATCTGCTTTCTCCCACTATCTACAAACAACCAATCAGAGGCAGGAGGTGGATTTTAGCGCTGTCAATCACAATCTCATGTGGTTGCTCATCCTCCCTCCCGTTACTCTGTGCTATGCTGTAGCTATAATGTAGTGATGATATAATAAGTTGTTTCTCCACCATTAGCACTCTCATTTAGCAGTGAGTGAATGAGGTTGACTGACAGCACTAAGATCCTCCTCCTTTTTGTTTGTATTTCCTTTTAATTTATGTAAAGCACTTTGAATTGGCTTGTTGCTGAAAATGTGCTACATAAATAAAATTGCCTTACCTCCTGGTTCTGATTGACTGTTTTTGGCCAGAATGCTGCATTACTTTAGCCAGTAATAGTAGTTCAGAGAGGAGGTGGAGGAGATTGATCTTTTCACAGATTATCGGTCATGGTATCAGCTTTAATATGGAGAAAACATATTTTTTATTAAAGTTATGTACTGCAGCTTGAATAAAATGCAACTATATAGCATTTTTTGAGAAGTCTAGATCGCTTCATGTGTATTTTGCATGTTGCATGTCCCACGACTGTTGCTCGTGGGAAGAGACCTTTCAGTAAGCTAAAACTAATAGAAAAAATGTAAGCTACCTACTTGCATAATGTATGCAGACTGTTTCATGTAAAATTCACAAGCAGTAAATATTGTTCTGTATCACTATTGAACCAAAGAAATTAAGGCAATTGCAAGCCTTTAAAATTGTGACACTTTTGATGGATCAGATAGACTCAAGAAATTGTAAGAGCAGCTGCGAAGGGGGGGCCCAATTTAATTTTTTGTCATGGGGCCCAAGATTCCTGGCAGCTCCCTTGACCCAAAATGACAAGAATACAAGTATATTTATGTGATATGTAATTAAATTTAGGCAGTTAGGACTTAACTATAATTTTATCCAAACTAAATTGTACAAAATTTCTAATTTTCTAAATTTCTGCACTAATCATAACTGATGAAACACCAATTGTCATCTTCAAGCCAGATTCCCTATGGAGCAAAGATATACTGAGTTGTTTGGCCAACTCAGATGTACAGATTTACTGGTACAAAGAAAACACAAAAGAGGTACCAAAGAAAGTACAAAATGGCTCTTTGAAATCAAACAGCCATGTTACTCTTTGGAATCAGAGCATCTAATCTGTTATAGTGGTGGTAGAATTGTGCTGTGTGAGGTTGGTTCACAATCAGTGAACCAGTGTTAAAAAAGATGAATAGAATAATGAAGATGGAGGAATCCATTGAAATTCAACTTTGCATCAACTGAAGAATGGACATATTCTTAAGACTGTTATTTAGTTTGCGTAATGGCCTTCCTAAAGCCCTGTTCTCTGTTTGAAATTTGCAATATCTAGAAGGCAATTCTGTAAGAGGAAGTCCATCAGATTAAAGGAATCTTACTGATTCAACCAAAGCAAGTGGTCAAATATCAAGCTAGAAGTATACCAGAAGCTTGCTTGTTAAAAGGCTTGTGGAAGATGAGCAACTCAATAGAAGACAATAGAAGGCTTCTATTTGAACATTTATTTATCATTTTCAGCATTGTTAGACCAGAGAAAAATCAATTATTTATTGAATTGTTCATCCAGTTTGTTGGCTATAATTAATTAAAAGTTTTTGTTTTAGAATTATGTTATTCTATTAATTCTAAGAGGTCCATAATCATTATATGAGTATATGTAAACTTCTGTTGGGACTGATACTGTCTGTCTGTCTAAAATTGACTGAGTATACAGATTTGTTGGTTCTTCTACCTCTTCCAGGATGAAGAGTACCACAATGGAGAAGAAGACAGTTTTTGTGGCAGTATTCAGTTGGATGATCTGCCCTTGTGTCTGGCTGCCGCTCAGAAATTGGTGGAGTATATTAAGTTCAATTTCATGGAGAGTGACACAGCTCTCTCAGCTACAAGCTCCTATTGTAGAAAGGGACTTGATGTCGAAGTTCATGCTGTTTCCTTCAGAAAAAGTGAGGACGATGCTGCTGAATTTGGCCTGAGCTTTGGGAATATCCCTATTTTTGGGGATCCTGATATCAGAAAAAAAGGCTGTTCAAGGAAAAAGAGAGAGGAGGGCCCCATCATTAACGTGGGCTGCATCTGGGTGACAGAGGTGAAAAAGAAAAGCCCAGCAGCCTGTTGTAGGTGTATCAAACTCAGAGATGAATTGCTGTCAGTAAATGGACAACTGATGGTGGGAGTTAATGTCAGCGGAGCCAGGTAAGATGACATTAGTAATACCCTGTTACTTCCCTATTTGACTCTGCATTCTCTTCATGTCTCTTTGCTGTATTTTTCCCTCATTGGGTTTATGGTTTTTTTGTTCTGCTCTAGCTCCTTGTGATTTTTTAAGTTTTTTGTTCATTTTTATTAAACGTCCTTCATTTACAACCTCCTTCTTACATTCTGCATTGGAGTCCACAATAAACATACAACACAACATGACGACAAGACACATATGCAGAGTAAATTAATGTGTCATCTGCTTCTATTGTTAACCCATCCATCCATCCATCCATCCATTTTATGCACCCTAGTCGGGTCGGGAGGGTTACTGGTGCTCATCTCCAGCTAACGTTCCGGGCGAGAGGCAGGGTCACCCTGGAGAGGTCGCCAAGCAAATTGCAAATGTATCTGTTTTCAAACTAGCAACTAGAAAATTTTCAGTTTGGTTGTGACTTCAGAGATCTGCTTCTAAGACAAACTGAACACAGCATTTAAATTTAAATTTATAAGAAAAAAAAATACAATCACATTAGAGAACCTTGGTGTGTCTGACTAAAAGATTTGAGAAGAATACACAGATTTTGGATTTCGTCTCAGAACCCTCTCAGGATTATTTTTAAATTATTGTGCAAGATTATTTTCCCATTGGTGTTTAGTTCTCTGTATATAAAACCCATTTAATTGCATCCTTTCATGCAGCTGTCATAGTCATTAACACTAAAAGCAAAACTGAAACTGGTGCATTTAACCAGCCATATATAGAGGTCCATATCCCAATTGTCAAAGCTCATGACACATCCTGGTAGGCTGTGTCCTTGACATTTAAATCACATTATTCAGGTGGCCCTGAGGTGCAAAACACCACAACATTAACGAAGCACAATTACAAATTACAAAATCACTACAACATTAACGAAAACACAACATTAACGAAAACACAACGACATTAACGAAAACACAACGACATTAACG
>NW_006800104.1:73834-78768 GCF_000485575.1 Poecilia formosa
TTTTCTGGAGACCCTTTTCACAGTGATGTCAGACAATGGGCACCGTAACTCGAAGAGGTGTATCTTTACTTCTGGTGTGATTTTGCCTTGGGAAACCTGACTGAAAAAGTCAGAGACTCACAGGGAACAGGATTACAAATAAACACAGAAATAACTAAAAAAATAAACACACAGAAACACGGATCATGACGGTACCCCCTCCTCAAGGGCGGCTACCAGACGCCCCAAAAGAAAACAGTCCCAATAAACACAAAACAACCCAACAGGGTGGGCGGAGGGGCGACGGAAGGAGGGCAAGAGTCCATAGAAAAAACAGTCCAAAACAACAAAAAACTAACCAACAGGGTGGTCGGAGGGGCGACGGCAGGAGGGCCAGAGTCCAGAAACAAAACTAAATCCTCACAGGAACAGAAAAAACAGTCCGGGGGCCGCCCACGGCACAGGAGGCGGAGCTCCTGTGGGAGCCGGAGCTTGAGCCACGGTGGGCGGCGACGCAGGAGCCGGAAACACCGACGAGGAGGCGGATCCAGCGGTCTCCGCCGGCGCAGGAGGCTCCTGAGGCTCTGGAGGGCCGGCAGGAAGGCTGGCTGGAGGCTCGGGAGGAGCAGGCTCGGACGGAGCAGGCTCGGACGGAGATGGCTCAGATGGAGCAGGCTCTGGGGATTGCACAACAGCAGCGGACGCAGGAACCTGGGGGGGCTGCTCACATGCAGTGGACGCAGGAAACTCGGGGGGCTGCTCACTAGCAGCGGGCTCGGAAGGCTTTGGGGACGGCTGCTCGTCAGCAGCGGGCTCGAGAAGCTCTGGAACGGGCTGCTTATCAGCAGCGGGCTCGGGAAGCTCTGGAACGGGCTGCTTATCAGCAGCAGGCTCGGGAAGCTCTGGAACGGGCTGCTTATCTGCAGCGGGCTCGGGAAGCTCTGGAATGGGCTGCTCGTCAGCAGCGGGCTCGGGAAGCTCTGGAGGCGGCTGCTCGTCAGCAGCAGCGGGAAACTCTGGAAGCTGAACCACCGGGGCGGGCCACGCCACTAGCCGCGCCTCTTGACGACTAGGGGCTAGTCTGGCCACCTGGAATCCCATCACCAAGGGAACTGTGGCGACAGGAGTCGGGCAGGCAGATATGGCTGGGAATGGACAGACTGTGGCGGCTGGAGACGGTCTGGGAGTGAAGGCTGGAGTGTATGCTGGAACTGGCGGAGGTGACGGGCAGACCGTGGTTGCTGGAGACAACGGAGTGACGGAGCGGAGAGCCGGAACGGGAACTGGTGAGATGAATCCTTTCTTGATGATTAATTCTTCGTGTAGCTCTTGAACCAGTTCCAGCATGAACGGGTCAGCATGAAACATGTTGAATAGATAATGAAAATCTTCCCCGTACTCAATGTTGTAAATGTCCAGAGATTTGAGGAACGGGAAGAGCGGTGGAGTTGTGGGGGTGGTTTCTGGGTCCATGATGGTATTAGCGTTCCTCACCTTTGTCTCTGGTCGGGTCCTACTGTCAGGATTGGTGGTGGTAGTGGTGAGGAGAGAACGCTGAGACCCAGGTAAGATGAGAAATAAAATGAATTTAATGATAATATTGCTCAGTAACAGTGGAGGAAACAGGTGGCACAGCAGACAGACAAGCACACAGCTAATCGCCGGTAGCACTGAAAACAAAGACTGAAAAACTGGAGATGACGCCGACACAGGACTTAACCAGTACTACTGGGACGACGGACAGACAAACGCAGACAGCATATGCTTGACCCAACGAAGAACATAGACAACAGGTGGGACTAAATACACACAGGGGTAATCAAGGGAACGAGACACACCTGGGAACAATCAACGGAGAAGACGCAGAGACAGAGACTAGCAGGGAATATAAATTTTAATTTGTGGTACAAAAAGCTTTTCACTCCTCACTCCTTCACCAAACAATCAGATCAACCCCAGCAGCTGCTTCTGCCTGTTAATCACTGCAGGAGGCTGACTGACAAGGAGGAGGGTCTAAGCAAAACAAATAAATACATAAATATACAATAGATCTATCATTCACAAAATCTAGATCTGCGAAAAGTAATTTAGTAAAAAATAAATTAATCTAATGCTTAATAGGCTCCAACATATATGTATATAGAGCTCATCACATTTCTCCAAAGAAACTTTAGTATCTATCTATCTATCTATCTATCTATCTATCTATCTATGACAGCGTCTTCCTACTCGTGTCTATCTTAGCAAGAGTTTGACTTCTCAGGACGTGGTGGAGTAGCGGGTGTTTGACATAACTGTCAGGTTTTGGACTTGAGACTACAGGTAATATCGCTACTGAGAGGGTGGTGAAACTAGTGTATGAGGGGTGAGGGGGGTGACGATGATGCATTTTATGTGACAGGTGGCAACCCCAGTCTATACTATAAAAATCTGATTAAGATTAGAGCCTAAATACGTTCTATTTCCAAAACAGAAAGGCTACGTAATGTTAGCAGCTAACAAATTACTATTGCTAAGTAATTCCTAGTAAGTCAATATTTAAAATGCTTTTCTAAACAACTGTTGGAAGATGTCACTGATTTTAGTGAAACTTAATACAGCACTGACAGGCAGCGGTGTATATGTTTCCTAACTGTGGCTAAAGCTGCTGCTAGCTGGTTTACTCTCCAATCGGAGGCTGGTTTCTTTAAATACAGTTGGAGAATGGTAAATTGACAATGACTGATAACGGCTAACACTTAAATACTGTTTTATTAAAGTTAATACAGAAAGTGAACNGTAACTCGAAGAGGTGTATCTTTACTTCTGGTGTGATTTTGCCTCGGGAAACCTGACTGAAAAATTCACGGATACTCATTATCTTAAGGATATTAAAAGGTAAGGTTAATTACAACAGCATTTAAGTGTTAGCCGTTATTACTCATTGTCAATCCACCATTCTCTAACTGTGTATATAATAAACAGCCTCCGATCGGAGAATAAACCAGCTAGCAGCAGCTTTAGCCACAGTTGAGAACATATATACACCGCTGTCTGTCAGTGCTGTAACGTTTAGAGGTTCACTTTCTGTATTAACTTTAATAAAACAGTATTTAAGTGTTAGCCGTTATCAGTCATTGTCACTTTACCATTCTCCAACTGCATTTAAAGAAACCAGCCTCCGATCGGAGAGTAAACCAGCTAGCAGCAGCTTTAGCCACAGTTAGGAAACGTATACACCGCTGCCTGTCAGTGCTGTATTAAGTTTCACTAAAATCACTGACATCTTCCAACAGTTGTTTAGAAAAGCATTTTAAATATTGACTTAAGCGCTATTTGCCAAATAATTTACATATTCTGATGTGATTAATAATTTCTTATATTGTTTTATTCATCTTTCTCAGCAGTAGCCGACCTAACAACCTACCATATCTGGGATGGTCTTATTCCTCTGTCCATGGCAGGTTCAGTCAATCAGCTGTGGGACATCTGCTGCCTAACGTCAAACTATCATGGACCTTCTGATTTAAAAGGGGACAAACCAGTACAGAGCCTCCCTGCTCCTGCAAGTCACACTTCTTGGATGAACACTCAACACTGCCAGCAGCTGTGTTAGAAATGAAATCTTTGTGTATCTATCCTTTAATTAATATCTATATGTATCTGTTAATAAATTGATGTTGTGTAGAGTTCTGTTAAAACTATTGTAAATAGCTTCTCTTGAGTAATCTACATATGTGCAACTTTTACATTTAAATTGCTTCTTTTTGTAAATTGTATACATCTGGCAACAAAGTATGTGGAGGAGAGGAAATGCTAAAATTAAAGCTGCCATTTTGGAACAAAGACATAAGGTTTGTGGTCGTTTCTTGCAAACATCTATGTAATAATTACACTGTACATGGATTCATATATGTATTGTCAGGATTGGTGGTGGTAGTGGTGAGGAGAGAATGCTGAGACCCAGGTAAGATGAGGAATAAGATGAATTTAATGATAATATTGCTCGGTAACAGTCCAGGAAACAGGCGGCACGGCAGACAGATAAGCACACAGCTAATCGCCGGTAGCACTGAAAACAAAGACTGAAAAACTGGAGCTGACGCCGACACAGGACTTAACCAGTACTACTGGGACGACAGACAGACAGACGCAGACAGCATACGCTTGACCATAGACAAGGACCCGACGAAAAACATAAACAGGTGGGACTAAATACACACAGGGGTAATCAAGGGAACGAGACACACCTGGGAACAATCAACAGGGAAGACGCAGAGACAGAGACTCACAGGGAACAGGATTACAAATAAACACAGAAATAACTCAAAAAATAAACATACAGAAACACGGATCACGACAGTACCCCCTCCTCAAGGGCGGCTACCAGACGCCCCAAAAGAAAACAGTCCCAATAAACACAAAACAACCCAACAGGGTGGGCGGAGGGGCAACGGAAGGAGGGCAAGAGTCCATAGAAAAAACAGTCCAAAACAACAAAAAAACTACCCAACAGGGTGGTCGGAGGGGCGACGGCAGGAGGGCCAGAGTCCAGAAACAAAACTAAATCCTCACAGGAACAGAAAAAACAGTCCGGGGGCCACCCACGGCACAGAAGGCGGAGCTCCCGTGGGAGCTGGAGCTTGAGCCGCAGTGGGCGGCGACGCAGGAGCCGGAGCTTGAGCCGTGGAGGGCAGCGACGCAGGAGCTGGAAACACCGACAAGGAGGCGGGTCCGGCGGTCTCCGCCGGCGCAGGAGGCTCCTGAGGCTCTGGAGGGCCGCCAGGAAGGCCGGCTGGAGGCTCTGAAGGGCCGGCAGGAAGGCCGGCTGGAGGCTCTGGAGGAGCACTAGGAGTCTTGGGAGGAGCATGTCGGACGGAGCAGGCTCGGACGGAGCAGGCTCTGGGGGCTGCACAACTGCAGCGGACGCAGGAAACTCGGGGGGCTGCTCACATGCAGCGGACGCAGGAAACTCG
>NW_006800104.1:80110-99355 GCF_000485575.1 Poecilia formosa
ACATGGTTACTACATTACACAAAAACAATTTAAGTCATTGATGGAGAAAATGTATTTACAAAAGCATATCAATTTTATTTCAACAGTATGTACAATTTAAGAAGACATCCATGTAGGGTCCTTGGCGGGTTGCAGTCTGCAGTGAACTGGTGCCGCCAGTCTGCAGTGAACTGGTGCCGCCAGTCTGCAGTGAACTGGTGGGTGACAGAGGCAATGGTATACTGTAGTGAGCAGTTTGAAGCAAAAGTCCCACCATGTGATCCACAGGACTTTCCCAGCTGAGCACAAACTTCATGCACTTCGTTTCCACAGGCACCACAGCAGAATCAAGTGTAGCCTGTTAAAAGGGATATAAAGTTGTTATTCCTATGTTATCAAATTTCTACTGCCAAGTCTACAACCGCAGGAAAACAAAGTATAAGAAATTTATCCTTCTAATCATAACATTTGATAAATATTCATTGGAGAAATGTGAAGTTAATGAGCTAATATATATTGTTATGGCCACTCTTGCATCATAATAAAGTCCAAAAAACAAAAATGCAAGAGTAGTCTTTTAGGAGCTTTTCGACTCACTCAAAGAAAAAATAAAAAGCACTCGCAGAGACTTCTCCTGTTTCAAAGGGGTTTCTTTTACTTATAAAAGTAACAAAAATAATGTCCGAGTTGACTTCAAATATAAATGTTAATTTGTGGTACAAAAAGCTTTTCACTCCTCACTCCTTCACCAAACAATCAGATCAACCCCAGCAGCTGCTTCTGCCTGTTAATCACTGCAGGAGGCTGACTGACGAGGAGGGTCTAAGCAAAACAAATAAATACATAAATATACAATAACCTAGATCTGCGAAAAGTAATTTAGCAAAAAATAAATTAATCTAATGCTTAATAGGCTCCAACATATATGTATATGGAGCTCATCACATTTCGCCAATGAAACTTTAATATCTATCTATCTATCTATCTATCTATCTATCTATCTATCTATCTATCTATCTATGACAGCGTCTTCATGCTCGTGTCTATCTTAGCAAGAGTTTGACTTCTCAGGACGGGGTGGAGTAGCGGGTGTTTGACATAACTGTCAGGTTTTGGACTTGAGACTACAGGTAATGTTGCTACTGAGAGGGTGGTGAAACTAGTGTATGAGGGGTGAGGGGGGTGACGATGATACATTTTACGTGACAGGTGGCAACCCCAGTCTATACTATAAAAATCTGATTAAGATTAGAGCCTAAATACTTTCTATTTCCAAAACAGAAAGGCTACGTAATGTTAGCCAGCTAACAAATTACTATTGCTAAGTAATTCCCAGTAAGTCAGTATTTAAAATGCTTTTCTAAACAACTGTTGGAAGATGTCAGTGATTTTAGTGAAACTTAATACAGCACTGACAGACAGCGGTGTATACGTTTCCTAACTGTGGCTAAAGCTGCTGCTAGCTGGTTTACTCTCCAATCGGAGGCTGGTTTCTTTAAATACAGTTGGAGAATGGTAAATTGACAATGACTGATAACGGCTAACACTTAAATACTGTTTTATTAAAGTTAATACAGAAAGTGAACCTCTAAATGTTACAGCACTGACAGACAGTGGTGTATATATGTTCTCAACTGTGGCTGAAGCTGCTGCTAGCTGGTTTATTCTCCGATCGGAGGCTGTTTATTATATACACATTTAGAGAATGGTGGATTGACAATGAGTAATAACGGCTAACACTTAAATGCTGTTGTAATTAACCTTACCTTTTAATATCCTTAAGATAATGAGTATCCGTGAATTTTTCAGTCAGGTTTCCCGAGGCAAAATCACACCAGAAGTAAAGATACACCTCTTCGAGTTACAGTGCCCATTGTCTGACATCACTGTGAAAACGGTCTCCAGAAAAACTTCCGGTTCAGAAGTAAAACGAGCTGTAGTCCAATCAGCAATTTCTTAGGTTTCCCACTAGGACCTACCTTTTCCGTTTTCTAACGAGCTGTAGTCCAATCAGCGATTTCTTAGGTCTCCACTGGGACCTACCTTTTCCGTTTTCTAACGAGCTGTAGTCCAATCAGCGATTTCTTAGGTCTCCACTGGGACCTACCTTTTCCGTTTTCTTAATGTCATTGTGTTTTGGTTAATGTCGTTGCGTTTTTGTTAATGTCGTGTTTTGGTTAATGTTGTGTTTTTCTTAATGTCGTTGTGTTTTCGTTAATGTTGTTGTGTTTTTCTTAATGTCATTGTGTTTTTGTTAATGTTGTGTTTTTCTTAATGTCGTTGTGTTTTCGTTAATGTTGTGTTTTCGTTAATGTTGTTCTGTTTTTGTTAATGTCGTGTTTTCGTTAATGTTGTAGTGATTTTGTAATTTGTAATTGTGTTTCTGTAATGTTGCACCTCAGGGCCACCGTACATTATAGTTGAACAATAGCAAATAACACATTGGAAAATCTATTACTACAAAGAGTCTAACAACACTTTAACACTGAAATGAAGCTGTTCAAATTTTTTTGCAATGCTGCCCAGTTTGTGTGCTTATGCAGATTGTGAAGTGGTCACAATCCAGTGTGAAGGGTGCCTGTCTGAGACAGTTAGGCAGACAGAGGCAGCACAGCAAGAGTTAATTGCAGTTGGGGAGAGGGGATATAGTGATTATTAACAGAAGGGTATTTGGCGTAGACTTCACTGATGTTTCTGTATCCTGAGCACTTTTGTCCATTATATCTACCAAGTGAGTTTAGATTGAATATTTTGCTAGCTGCTGGTGGTGCTGCATGCTCACTTTAGTTAGTTGTTTACAGGGAACTTTGCAGCAGTTTGTCAATTTTTTCTTGAATGGACAATAAAACTTTACTTGAAAATGAATGGTTTTGTTAATATGTAATGTGTTTGACGAAAACAGAATAGTTTTGTAGATACTAAGTCTGTTTCTTTTTTTTTTTACAGCTACCTGGTTGATCAGTGCTGGAATGGTGGTTGTATTTATTTGATCCTTTTGCGTCGCATCAAACGAAAGGCCCCTCTCCCTCCTTGTGTCAAGGGAAGTTTCACTATTCCTAACAAGATGGATCACTGTCAAACCCAGCAGGACATAACTGATTTTGAAGTGGTGAACTGCAAACGTACACGCAAACTTGGGGTGATATCACAATCATCTAACCAAGGCTACAGGGAAAGTACTGCATCACAGATCAAAACCAGGAATCAGTACTCCCTTTTTAATACTGATGAAGAAGTCAGTTCATCACTAGAAGACTGCTGCCCAGACTTGTCTCCTCAGACAAGAACTATTCATTCATACAATGGATCTGCTGGAACTCTGCCGGGGAGAAGTCACAGTCAGGTGTTGGAATGCAAAATGCAATCCTTCACTAGTGAAGCTACTACCCAGGTGAGACTTTCCTGATACACTGCACTTAAGTTTAACCACACAAGGGATGATACTAATGACTCCCTCATACAGATGAAAAGAGACAAAATAAAAATATTTCCACAGGTTTAACAGCATCCCGATTATACAGAGAAGGAGACCAAGGGATCTCTGTGTCATTTAGATAGAACATTCTGTGTCGTAAAATTACTTTCCACCAAGTGTCCACCATGATCCTCACCTGCGATGTTTGGGAGTGGAGTTTTTATGTGTGGTGAACTAAAGGGCGTAGTGATTTGTATCAGAAAAAAATGCAGGCAATCCGTTCAAAGATGTGGCATCCTTTTATTATCGCTCAACTTACAATTCTTGATGCAAACGAAACTAAACCATCAGCAAACATCACATTTATAACTCCTCTTTAATAATACAGTTGGTAAGCTGTTGAACTACTGCAAAACTACTACTACAAAAAAACCCGTTCTAGAAAGTTCCAGCACATTAAAGCCGTTTTTGCACTGCAAGGAACGGCACGGCACGGCACGTCACAGGTTCAAAGTAGGGTCAACCGTGTTTGCATTAGAACTTCCGACTTAAAAGTTAAAGAATTACTTTTAAAAACAGTTTCATATTACAGCATTTTATGAGATCAGTGAAAACTTGAGGCATGAACAGGAAATGCATAAAAAACGCCTGACAGCACCCGGCTCCACAAGAGCTGTGGCTCCAATTGGGCTGGCCAAATGGGGCTGCTTAGAATTCAGCAGATGATTGGTTTAAAGTCAGCCGTTGGTTGTTTTGCAGTCAGCCATCGATCGGGTCTAGCTGGCTCTCACTAAACTGTTCTTACTGTATTTTGTAAAGAGTGCTCTTTTTAACATTTTTATTCATTATTTTTTAATTTGCGATGAATTCCTCTCAATATTCTGCTGTTACCTGGTCCATGATGGGTAATTTTTTTCCTCCGCTTACTCCCTGATGAACGAGTACAGAATGAGCTAGATCTGTCAATGAGGAAAGAGAAAGTTTTCCGCCGCATCTTTGAGGAAAAGACTTCGGCCGGCTACATCGAAACCATTGTTTAGTTTCAAAAATAATGACGTCAGGTACAGTTTCGATGCCGCCCTCAGTTATATGCAAACACAACAGGGCTGCATACGGGTGGAACCGGACCGAAGCGTGTCGTTCCGTTCCGTTCCTTGCAGTGCGAAAATGGCTTAAGGCTCTGATACGTTGTTGTCAACCATGATTGACAGGCTGTTCAGCCAGTCACAGTTCAGACAAGCCTACAAGGCGAACTTATGGCGTTTTCCACAGCCACACCCAAATTATCTATGATAATTTGCAGCTTGGAAAATATTTACTGAAGATCGGCCCTTTAATCTGGAACTTCTGGCAGCGTCACTAGACGTACTACTTGGGCGAATATAGTTGTGCTCTTAGACCTGCACTTCAGCTGTGCGAATTCTTCCGTCTGCTCCAGGGAAAACCGTTTTTATCAATCCAGTGGGCCAAAGAGCTCATGGTAACTATGGGTCTGCTATCATCATAATGGTTCCAATTTGCAGGTCTTCAGTATGCTCTTCCCACTTATTATGAACCTGGAGCCCTGGCAGGTAAAACATGAGGAAATGTTTCCAGAAGTAATCTGGAAACATTACTTCTAGTAATGTTTCCATTACTGGAAGTAATGGAAACATTACTTCCAGTAATGTTTCCATTAACACTTGACTAATGGAAACACTTGACTAAATCTCCATCTCCTCTGACCAGTAATCTCTTCTTCTGGGTATTTAACTTGAAGAAGAGATGGATCTAGCCGCCCCATCAATAAGATGTTAGGAGTGATAGGATCTGGGTCAGCTACATCTGTTGAAACATAACTGAGTGGTTATGTTAAGTATTCCTTCAACTTCCACCAAATGTGTGCGCAAGACCTCTTCTGTCACGATTTGGGCACCCAAAATTGTAGTGAGGGCTGATTTCAGGGATTTAATTTCCCTTTCCCAACACCCACCGAAGTGCAGTGCTCCTGGAGGGTTGAATCTGAAGTCTATTTGTTGACCAGCCAGCTGTTCCTGGATTTGTGGCTGAAGGCTCCTGAACGCATTTTTCAGTTCACATTCTCCAGCTTTAAAATTTGTCCCTTGATCACAAAGTACTTCATAGGGCTTTCCTCAGCGTGCTTTCAGACATTTCAGTGCCAACAAGAGCAAGTCGGCATCAATATGTGTATTGGTGCATAAATGTGTGACAGCAGATCTACATGTATAGCCCTTGTGGTCATACATTTGAATATGATGCCCCACCGCTTTTCATGTCTTCTGCCAACCTTGGTAATGTAAGGTCCAAAGCAGTCTACCCCAGTAGAGTAGAAAGGTAGTTTGAATAGTCTGAGTCTGGATGGTGGCAAATCAGCCATTTGGGGAGCGACAGGTTTTCCCATCCATCGTTTGCAGCCAACACAATATCGCTGATAATGCCGAACAGCCTCCCTGCCCCAGAGAATCCAGAATCTTCTGCTTATTTCAGCAAATACCCTCTCTGGTCCTGGGTGGTGAAGCTGTTCATCAATATCCTTAATGATTGATTCTGTCACAGGATGACGGGAATCAAGAACAAAGGGGTGGATAGAATCCTCTTCAAGTTCAGAGGCACTTCTCAGGCAGCCTCCCACACGGATGAGTTCAATGGACTGGTCAAACTGTGGATCCAAATGGTACAAACGACTACTAGGTCCAACTATTTGGCCTGATTTGAGCTTAGGAAACTGGGGTGACTGTGACTGTATGGGTAGAGTAGTCGTCTTGCAATCAGATGGTTGTAGGTTTGATTCCAGCTTCCTCCTGCCACATGTCGATGTGCCCTTGGGCAAGGCACTTAACCCCAAATTGCCTACCAATATGTGTATTGGTGCATAAATGTGTGAGCATTTGTGAGTGCGAATGGGTGAATGTGACTCTAGTGTAAAGAGCTTTGAGTGGTAAAAAATGATTGTAAAAGCACTATGTAAGTTCAGTCCAAAGTAGGAAAGCTTTCCTTTTGGGTTTGACGCAATATTTCAATTTCAGCTTTCTGATAATCATCTGCTGTGGAACTGCCAGAGATGCGAGCCACTCCATGAGCACGTCTCACTGGCACTTCTACAGGATCCCTGAAGGTTTGGTACTGTATCACCTCAGGGATGGTGGAGCTTGGACTATTAGAATGTTTAAGCTCGTCTTTGCCATCTATGGTGAAAATTGAGGGCATGAGCGGCCATTGGTCAATAAGATCTTGAAGAAAGAGGGGTCCATGCGACCACCTGGAGATGACAGCTAGTTCTGTCAGAGTTTTTCCCCTGGTTATGTCGTCAGCAGGATTCTCTTTTGATGGCACAAAGTGCCAATCCTGGGCTGATATCAGCTCCTGAATTTCTGCCACCCGGGTTCCAACAAACACTTTAAAGTGGCATGACTCAGACTTTAACCAAGTTAAAACAGTGGTGGAGTCTGACCACAGAAAAACCTACTGTATAGGTATGTTGAGTTCAGTCTTTAGCACATGGGCTAACTGTGCACTTGTGAGAGCTGCACACAATTCTAATCTTGGAATGGACAGCTGCTTTTGTGGGGCTACTCGAGACCTTGCTGCTAGAAAGACGATTTCCGTGATTCCATCTGGATATTATGTGACCAGATAGGCAACTGAGCCATAGGCCTGCTCAGATGCATCACAAAGACATGGATGTCTCTATTGCTGTCCGGCAGATCTAACTTTTCCATGGTGTAACATCGAGGTAAAGAGATCCTCTCCAAGTTAGGCAGCTCTGCTTGCCAGGTTTTCCATGTCTGCAGCAGGTCCTCAGGAAGTCTTTTCTTTTCTTATCCCAAAGACGTTGAATGACAACCTTAGCTCTGGTGGATACTATAACCAAGGGGGTCATACAGGCTAGCCAGAGTTCTGTAAATGCTTTGCATCGTCACTGAAAGGTCACCAGTCGGAAGATGTTTGTAGTGCAGGAGATCTGTAGGATAGTGCCAGTGAAATCCGAGTGTGGATTCAAATGTGTCAAGCTGATTCTGATTTATCCACAAATTGCTGCTAGTTGATCTGGCGTCTTCTGGGAGATGACTGATTACTGATGGCACATTGCTGGCCCATTGTCTTAGATCAAATCCTTCCTCAACCAGGACATCTCGGAGTTTATCAACTAACATATTTGCCTCCATTTCTGTACTGAAACTAAGGAGGCAATTGTCCACATAGAAACTTCTTTTAACTGCCTCTCGGATGTCCTCTCCAGGCTGGCTGTGATCTTGAACATACTTTTGCAGTGCATAAGTGGCACAGCATGGACTGCAGGTGGTCCCAAAGGGGAGCACCTGCCACTCAAACACTTGGAGGTTCCTCCCTTTTCAAGTCCCTCCAAAGGAACCGCAACAGTGGTTTGTCCTCTGGGAGAAGTCTCACCTGGTGAAACATTGCTTTAATATTACTGGAAATGGCCACTGTATGTTCGTGAAAGCGCAGAAGTACTGCCAGCAAGGATGGGCCTAAAGTAGTACCTGGTAGGAGTAGTTTGTTCAAGTTCCTGACTTGATGTTAGAATGAACAGTTAAAAACCACTCTGTTTTTATTATTGTGCTGCATTATGTGATGTGGGATGTACCAGTCTTCAACGGATTTCTCCAGTACTTCAGGCTGTAACTTCAGTATGTATCCAGCATCCTCCAATTTCTTCATTTCAGCCTTACATGTGTCTGCTTGGTCAGGATTTTTAGCAAGTCTCTTTTCTATGTTTCTGAGAAGTGGTTGAGGAGTAGCATGCAGGGGTTTTGTGCCTTTAATGCGGAGCATTGGGGTAGCATATCTAAGTACTCCGCTAACTTGAGCTCTGACGGTCTTTTCTTCAAGGGTGCACAAAAGCCTCACTATCTTGTTGGGACCTTATCACTATCTTTGTTGCTCCAATATGGAAGAACATCAAGTTGCCAGAGCTTCTCAACTTGTTGATGCAACTCAATGGTGGGAGACTGAAATGAGATGAAATGACATTGTTGTGTGTCTGATCCTGGGTTCACTCCTTCCGCAGGGCCCTGTAGTGTCCAACCTAAGCGAGTTCTGACTGCTGCTGGGCCACCTTTACTCCCCAAGGGGACCGGTTCAGTGGGAGTGATTAAATGTGGGAAATGTGGGAAGTCAGACCCAATCAGGAGAAGTGGCTGAACTGTGTTTATTGTTTGAAGTGGCAAATCTTGCAGATGTTTGTATTTTCTCTGAAGAGAAGCAGTGGGTTGACTGTGTTCTGCAAGGTTTAGAGATGTAGCTGTGAAAGCCCGGTTGATCCAAAATGTATTTGCTGGTTGAGTTACAGGGGAGACAGAGAAAGAAACTGCATGACAATGGATGACCCTTGAGTCTTTTTTCACTGTGTGGAGTACAAGAGCTTCAGACTCCCCTTCCAAACCAAGCTCATGTGCTGCACTGTGGAGCACTGTGGATCGCTCTGAACCATCATCCAGAAGAGCAAAGGCTTCCATACTTTTGTTCCCATTACTCAATCAGACCTTGGCTATTTTGAAAAGCACTTTATGCTTGGTTAGGGAACGTCCAACATAAAATCCACACTGCTTGTTAGACATGCACCCACAGTGGTTCCCTGGTCTGGGGGTTTCCCCTTCTCTGTGGTCTCCTATTTTTTCTGCCACTTTTTATTTACATCATATAATATCAGCAGGTGCCTACGTCCACAGGTTTTACAGGTTGCCTTGAGAGTACATTTGGCAGATTGATGTCCTCTTCCACAACGCCAACAGCGGTTATTTGTTTTGATCCACAGCACTTTCTGTTCCTTTGTAAGCTGCTGAAAGTTATGACAACCGTACAGGAAATGACTGGGATGGTCACAGTAGGGATAGTAGGGTTTATTCTTGACTTTCTCAGGAGTAATGGCATTTTGTGTCAGCTCAGAAACTTTGGTCTCTCTTGATTTCCCAGCACTGAGCAGTAATGCTGTAGTTCCTGAAGCCACCTTTTTGTCCCTTTCTGTGCCTCTTTTCTTTTGGCTGCCTCGGCAGGAATAAAAAATCTGGTGTCATCTTCATAAACCTGCATTTCAAAATCCAGCCATTCTCCAAGATCATACAGAGTTGGGATTGGAACCTTACTTGGATAAATTCTTCTTCTGAAACAGCTTCTAAGCTCGTGTGGAAACTTGCTTAGCAATCTGGAAACGTGAGATCCACACTGGAGTTCAATACTGCCTTCTCTTCCTAGTTGCTTTAACATGCCCAACAGAGAACGTATTCGTAGGGCAGTGCTTCTCAATTCCGGTCCTCAGGCCCCCCTGCTCTGCATGTTTTAGATGTGCCTCTAATTCAGAACAGCTGATCCAAATGATTGCATTACCTCTTCTGCAAGCATCAAGTAGTGCAGAAGCCTGTTAATCACCCACAGATTCAATCCAGGTGTGGGGCAGCAGGGAAATACCTAAAACATGCAGGGCAGAGGGGCCTGAGGACCGGAATTGAGAAGCACTGTCATAGGGCAAACATGCGAAATGCTTCCCCTTCTCCACGGCATATGTCTGGGCCATCCATCAGTTCTGCTATTCTTGCTAAGGCAAGCTGATGTGGCTGGGCAAACTGCATGAACAGGCCATCCATTGTGTCGGTGAAAGGATGTGGAGAGTTGCAAAAAGAATCTGCTATAAGGAGAGCTTCTTCTAGCTTGAGATGATCTGTTAGAACCTGATATTTAAAATATTCAGAAGCACCAGCTGGCAGAATGTTATCAAGAGCAATCCTAAGCCTGGAGAACTCACGTGGGTCTGGATGCACAAAATAGGGTATAGTTGGAGCACTATATGTACTTCCATGTTTAGGTGTAGAATGTGAGCTTTGGACCATTCTAGAGTCATAAGGATCTTCTCTTTCAAACAAAGCAGAAAATATGTGTGCTCTAACCTGGAGATTCTAGATGGGACTGACCTTCTTGGAGCTGGCACTGGAGGTGTAGAGGTCCTTACTTTCGCTGAACTTCGTGGCGCAGGAACTGGAGCTGCTGATAGGCTTTCTGACACACTCTCTTGACATATTCTATTCCCATACCTGTAGCCTTGGTCTGAATGATGCACATGCTGATCTTCGTGAGGGACAGTAGACTCGTCTCTTATGCTTGCGGAAAGTGAATGTTGCTCTATTTCTTCCCTCCTCGCTTTATGTAGTGTGCGAATCCTTGGCTTTGGGACAGGAAATGCTGCTGAGTGTACATTATGTGTTGGTGAAGCAAAAAAGTTATCTTCAGCCTCGCTCGCTGTGAGTTTCTCCATTTTGTGTTCCATCACCTTCAACGTCTCCAGGACTGTGGACAGCTGTTACTGAGGAATTTAAAGGTGCTAAACTCATGAAATACATAAAGAAACGATACACAAACTCCATTCTCTCTGGCTCATAGACAAACAGGAAGACATTTAATGCACATCTGCGGATTCACACATCACATTTTCATTGTCTCATTTTCATCGTCTCAGAATCCAAAATGTCTTGTCTCTTACTTCTGACATCAGGGTTTTACACCATTCCAGCCCTACTGTTGTGTATTAGAAAGCTTTGACCAATGGCGTTACCGAACCTTGCTTGCGTAGCAATTATGGCTCCGTCTTACACTGGATGTGTGTTGGAAGTTCCAAGAATTAGGGGTTGACCTCGTGGAAGTTATATCTGCTCCATCAGAAGAACTATTAGTCAAGTTGTTAGTTCTTTTTCTGTCCAAACAAAGATTATTTCCCAGTCCTGGCCGACTTCTTCGCACGCAAGCAGGAAAAGACGTTTGCCAGAAGTTTCTTGCACAAGAACTTAACCTTTCCCTCTTTGGTGATTGCTTATTCCACATCTCTCCAATCTGAATTCCTTTCTGACTTCTAGGTCAGATTGACAGTACATTTCTTTTCAGTCAAAACATATCTTAATGTGAATCAACCAACAACATGACTTTTAACTATTAATATAATTATATTCCACTACACTGTGCTGCTGTTTGTTGCAGCTCCTGCAATTCCCTCCTCATCTCATTGTTACTGTGATATAGATCATCTCTATCTCTTGTGAGCTCCAAAATAGCTTCACGTTGGGACTGATTTTCTTTCCATAAACACTCCTTTTTCTCTCCTAGCTTCATCAGCATCTTCCCACTGATCCAACATTTTCCAAAGCTTAGGACTAGGTTGCTGGCTGATGGGTGCACTGTAATGATCTTTGGCATCTGAATCGCTGATATCAGATAGGAGTATCTGTGCCCTAGAAGCAGGCTGATGCACAGGCTGACTAAAATCCAGCGTATAATCTGCTATGTAATTTCATGGACGTGTAATTTGTCTGGGTCTTACCACAGGCTGCATCTTGGGTTCTTCCTCTCCAACCGGAGTACTTGTCGCCATGTCCTCCAGTATTTCCTTAACCTTGAAGGACCAAATTGAGCGAAAGGGCGTGGTGATTTGTATCAGAAAAAACTCCAGGCATTCGTTCAAAGATGTGGTGTGCTTTTATTATCGCTCAACTTACAATTCTTGATACAAACGAAACTAAATGATCAGCAAACATCACACTTATAACTCCTCTTTGATAATACAGTTGGTAAGCTGTTGAACTACTGCAAAACTACTACTACAAAAAAACCCGTTCTAGAAACGCAAATTTACACGTGTGCAAATGATTATTATTTGCACATGTGCAAACCACTGCACCACATGTGCAGTAGTTTTTTATAGAGAAAACCACTGCGCATCTTGGAGTACCGCGTGCGAATGAAAGGGGGAGGCGACACGTAACACTGGTAATAAAATCACATAGTAAGTCACGTTATTGCTTTGATTTTAATTGATATGTTTAGAATCCACTGAAAACAAAGATTTTAAGATATAAACTGGACAATACGCTGGCAGTTTAGTGACATGTCCACAGTTGTGGTCTTGACCGGTCTTGAAATAAAATCCCGAGGCCTGAGACAAAACCGAGACCAAATGCGGTCGAGTCCGAGACAAGACCGAGACCATCAAAAAGTGGTTTCAAGACCAAGACCTTGACTTGAGTACTACAACACTACTACTGACGCAGACAAAGTCAAATTCGCTAAACAAAGGTTGTTTGAACATGGGGATAAACCAGGTAGATTCCTATCATACAAAACACGGAAGTCCACCCAAACAATTGTTTACATTTCTGGGTTCCTGTTCTATAGACCCAGAGAAAATAAATAAGTAGATGCAGCTTTTTTTTATTCTACAAAAATATGTACCAATCTGAGCAATGTGACAACTCTCAATCTTTAATGGAAACATTTTTCTCACAAATCAAGCTGCCCAATTTACCAGATGAAAAAAAGAAAGACATCCATCCATCCATCCATCCATCCATCCATCCACCCATTTTCTTCCGCTTATCCGGGGTCGGGTTGAGGGGGTAGCAGCTTCAGAAGGGAGGCCCAGACTTCCCTCTCCCCGGCCACTTGTTCCAGCTCCTCCGGGGGGATCCCAGAGGAGCCAACCAAGAAACATAGTCCCTCCAGCGTGTCCTGGGTCTTCCCCGGGGCCTCCTCCCGGTGGGACGTGCCCGGAACGCCTCACCAGGGTGGCGTCCAGGAGGTATACTGACCAGATGGCCGAACCACCTCAACTGGCTCCTCTTGACGTGAAGGAGCAGCGGCTCTACTCTGAGTCCCTCCCGGATAACCAAGCTTCTCACCCTAACTCTAAGGGAGAGCCCAGCCACCCTACAGAGAAAACCCATTTCAGCCACTTGTATCCGGCACCTCATTCTTTCGGTTATGACCCAAAGCTCATGACCATAGATGAGGGTAGGAACGTAGATCGACTGGTAAATCGAGAGCTTCGGTTTTTTGACTCGGCTCTCTTTTCACCACGACGGACCAGTACAGAGCCCGCTTCACTGCAGACGCTGCACCAATCCGCCTGTCAATCTCCCGCTCCCTTCTTCCATCATTCTTGGACAAGATCCCGAGATACTCAAACTCCTCCACTTGGGGCAGGACACACCCCCCCAACCCAAAGAAAGCACTTTACCCTTTTCCGGCTCAAGACCATGGCCTCGGATTTGGAGGCACTGATCCTCATCCCAGCCACTTCACACTCGGCTGTGAACCGCTCCAGTGAGAGCTGCAGATTATAACCTAATGAAGCCAATAGGACCACATAATCCGCAAAAAGCAGAAATGCGATCCAAAGGCCACCAAAACGGATCCCGCAACACCTTGGCTGCACCTATAAATTCTGTCCATAAAAGTAATGAACAGAATCAGTGACTCAACCCTGGCGGAGTCCAACTCTCACTGGAAACAAGCCCGACTTAGTGCCAGCAATGCGGACCAGACTCTGACACCTGTCATACAGGGACCACTAAAGGGGCAGGTGCTCAAAAAAAGGGCACATCTAACCGTATTCTAGGATAGAATATTAACAAAGCCACACAGCTTTCAGAGTTTAATAAACAATGATAAATTACAAATTTGTGAAATATACAATCAAAGCTAAGGAAAATCTCTCTATAGAGCATACAACAATGCATATATAAGATATATTATTATAAATTTCTTTCTGCAGGTCTATTTTGTTATAGGAAAGTATTGCAATATTCAAACCCGCAATTTAGCAAGATATGTAAATCAGAGCTAGCTTTACAGACAAAATATGTCTGTAAAGCCACATTTTGTCTTTACAGAATTACACTATTAAAAAAATATAAACAAGGGCACAATGCAACCTTTTAGTGCACTGTAATCTATATAAAAAAAGCTGCCTGTTTGCTACACTTGCAGTGGAGATGAAGATGGTCCATACAGGAAAGCAGAGCTGCATCAAACTTTAATGTGGAACTGCAGAAAAAAAAAAAAAGCAAAAATTTAATTGTTAATGCATGTTACCATGAGAAAAACTTTCTGAGTTTTGCTTAAAAAAAACTTTTAAAAAAATTAAAATCACACATTTTTGTCTCATGAAGTGAAAAAAATATTTGCAAAACAAACTTATTGGCGCATGTCAAATCTTTTCTTGCTATTCCAAGTTTTTGTTTGTGACAAAGTTTTGCTTGTGATTCTCACATGATGTCGGGGGCAGGGCTTAAAATCGCAACAAAAGATTTCTGATGTATGCAAATACATCAGTTTATGTTTGGCAATTAACTTTTTAAGTTCATGAGACAAAAATGAGTTATTTAATTTAAGAAAAAGTTTTTTAAACCAAACCTTTTGTTTTAAAAAAAAGAAATCATTACAATTCCAAAAGTTTTGATTACAATTTTATTTTCCTTAACAGAGGTTATTTAATTTTTTCATTGAATAATTCCATCCATCCATTTTCTAACATCCTTGTCCTTTAGTGGGGTTGGGAGGGTTGCTAACGTTCCGGGCGAGAGGCGGGGTACACCCTGGAAGGTTGCAAGTCTGTCGCAGGGTAACACAGAGACAGACAGGACACACAACCATGCACACACACACTCACATCTAGGAAGAAATTAGAGAGGCCAATTAACCTGACAGTCATGTTTTTGAACTGTGGGAGGAAGCCGGAGTACCCGGAGAGAACTCACGCATGCACAAGGAGAACATGCAAACTCCATGCAGAAAGACCCCGGGCCTGGAATCAAACCCAGAACCTTCTTGCTTGAATAATTGTGAAACAAATTTAACTTCATACTCTGCGAACCAGACCCTAAACTTAAAGTCTGGATTGAGTTTTTTCCCCTTCATTAATGACACGCTTTTATTGGACAGGAGCAGCTTGATTGATTATTACATACATTTATATCTATAATGGTAGTTCAGGGTGAGTTATTTTTAATTCTTAATGAATATCCTTGTTGGACTTTTATTTAAGTGCTGTTCTCCTTCAAGATACATTTACCCAACACTAGAATAAATACAATGTACATTATGCAACAAAGGAAATTAGAAGACATATGTCCGTCATGTGTCACGGGAAAATGGTCAAAGGTAACAAGCTGACCGGAGGGCTTATTACCAAATAAGAGGGCTTATTTGTATTTATTTTTTTTTGTCAGAAGAGGGCTTCGGAAATAATACAAAAAAAATAAAAAAATAAATAAATACAAAATAAAAATTTGACCAAAAGGACACTTGAGGGCAAGGAGCAAAAGGGGCAGGTGCTCAAGCCCCCCCCCCCTCTGCACGTGCCTGCCAGTACCCCATACTCCCAGAGGACCCCCCACAGGGCACCCCGAGGGACGCAGTCTAACGCCTTCTCCAAGTCCACAAAACACATGTAGACCAGTTGGGCGAACTCCCACGCACCCTCCAGGGCCCTGTCAAGGGTGTAGAGCAGGTCCAGTGTTCCACGGCCGGGCCCTGCCACCGAGGAGCTTTTTGACTACCTTGGCGACCTCGTCCCCAGAGATTGGAGAGCCTGACCCAGAGTCCCCAGGCTCAACTTCTTCAATGGAAGGCATGTTGGTGGGATTGAGGAGGTCTTCTAAGTATTCTGCCCACTGGCCCACAACGTCTCGAGTTGAGGTCAGCAGCACACCAACTCCACTATAAACAGTTTTGGTGCTGTACTGCTTCCCCCTCCTGAGACGCCAGAAGGTGGACCAGAATTGCCTCAAAGCCATGCGGAAATCTTTCTCCATGGCCTCTCCAAACTCCTTTTTGCCTCAGCAACCACCTGAGCCGCATGCCGCTTCGCCTGCCGGTACCCATCAGCTGCTTCTGGAGTCCCACAGGCCAAAAAGGCCCAATAGGACTCCTTCTTCAGCCTGACAGCATCCCTCACCGAAGGTGTCCACCAAGAAAGATCTAAGTGCAGAAATATCGGAGAGAGAGAGGTGGAAAGAGCCATCAGATCCCTCCACGGAGAGAAAGCAATGGGCCCCGATGGCTTCGGAATTCTACAAAGTATTTATGGATCTGCTTGTCAATGCCCTAAGAGGAAACAGGACTAAATTTGATATTTTATTCCTTAAAAATAAAATGATAAGCAAAAAGGTTTTGGAGACAACATGTCTGCTCATCTTTTAAGCTCATTACTGTGAGTAAAATTCTGAAGAATACAATTAAACTGTTCATTTTGAATTATGTTTTATTCATATCAATAGTTGTCTCACTCTTGTGTGATAGACTTCTCCTTGTCTTTCTGTTTCCCCTAGCTGAGAGAGGGCAGTCACATCTGGAAGATGCATATGGTGAAAGGTCATGAGGGTCTTGGAATACAAATAACAGGGGGACGTGGCTCCAAGCGCTCTTCTCATGGAATTATTATCACTCATATAGAGAAAGGGGGTGCTATTCACAGGTAACAGTAATTCCAAATAATTTGTAAATTGTTCCATACACATGTAATATGAGTTTTCATGACAAATTCTTGCTGATTAATGTAAAATCTAAAATCTAAAAGTGCTTTAAACTGAAAAAAAATGTCCCATTTATATTGGAGTTAGGGACATTAAGTTGTACTACTACTACTGCGCCACTGTGCAACCCCCCTTGTCCCTAGTGGGGTTAGGAGGGGTGCTGGTGCCTATATCCAGCGAACATTTCAGGCGAGAGGCGGGGTTCACCCTGGACAGGTCACCAGTCTGTCGCAGGGCAACACAGAAACAGACAGGACAAACAACCATGCACACACACATTCGCAACTAGGGAGAATTTAGAGAGACCAATTTACCTGACAGTCATGTTTTTGGACTGTGGGAGGAAGCCGGAGTACCCAGAGAGAACCCATGCATACACAGGGAGAACATGCAAACTCGGTGCAGAAAGACCCTGGGCCGGGAATCGAACCCAGGACCTTCTTTGAACCTAGGAAGTTGCACAGTGTTACCTTCTGCGCCACTGTGCAACCCCAAATGTTAAATATCAAATTTATAATTTATCATCCATGCCATAATTGTCTGGTTTACACTACCTATAATTGTGCCAATGTCATTTTCAGATATTTATATCGTCAAGTAAAAAATAATCAATATACAACCTTTTTCAGTAAATATTTTAATTATTTACACTTTTAAATTAATTCAGTTAATATCACTTCACTATTGTACAATTGTAAAATTTTTAAATAAACATAAGCCATTGAAAAATGTGTGTAATGTTTGTAATTTTCATATGGGTTTAGTTATCACATACAAATATTTATTTAGCATAGTTTTAAGTATCAAATTGTGTGAAACTCTTTGTTTTAGCCTAATTTTTATTGAAGAAATTGTGCCACTGCATTTTATTCCTGGTGGGATTCATCATTGGAGATTTAAAGATCAAATTGTTGCTATTAAATAGCAAAAGTGAATCTTCACTATTTTCATTCAAGTAAAATGCATGTTTGTATGAGTTTCAGGGATGGACGTCTTCATGTTGGTGATGAATTGCTGATGGTTAATGGTCAGTCTCTAGTGGGTCTCACACACCAAGAGGCTGTTTCCTTTCTTCGCTCCACTACTGGTCTTGTCCAATTGGTGGTATCAAGTCAGGTAAATGCATGCACTCACACAAATATAAATTAACACACACACACACACACACACACACACACACTTTGCTTAGGTGACTGCTTGGGGATGACACACTCATTACACATCGAGTCATTTAGACCAGTGGTTCTTAACCTGGGTTCGATCGAACCCCAGGGGTTCGGTGAGTTGGTCTCAGGGGTTCGGCGGAGCCTCTGCTGCAGAGGTAAAGACAGTTGTGTAAACTTGTGATGACGCCCCATTTTGCCATCACTTGCTGCAAAGGATCACGTTACATTGCTTAGCCAATCAGTGCTGCGGAGGAGCACGTACCCCCCCTCCCCTCAACAGTTTCCAGCAGCGCAGGCGATATTTTACTTATTAGAAGGGTTCAGTGAATGCGCATATGAAACTGGTGGGTTTGGTACCTCAAAAAAGGTTAAAAACCACTGTTTTAGACTGGTCATTGTTAGAATAACCAGTCAGTCATGTCTAATCAGCGGACGCACTCATGGCTGCGTGCACCCGCTGATACTTTTGGGGGTACGCAGTACCCCTCCGTACCCCCTTACTTTCACCCCTGTCTCTAACTCCAATATGAATGGGAAAAAAATTTTTTGTGTCATTTTAAAGCACTTTTAGATAGTGGAAAATGGTAAAAGATGTTTTATTTTCCAGGCCTACGCAATAAAGTGCTGATTTCAGTGTAAAAAAGCATCTCCCGAGAAGCAGCATTCTTGATACAGACAGGAAAATAGAATTTTCTTTGGAGATTAGACATTTGTTGAGGTCATAATACGAAGTGGGGAACCTTGAAAAGAACGTCTTAGATGCTATGATGGTTTGTGCTGTCTGAAAGTCAAAGTAGTAGAACCATGTTGATGTACATACAGTAAAACAAACCAGTGGTGGAAATTAGCACTGGCTAAATGCGGGTAAAAGTATGAAGTGGCGTGTAAATTGGAGCATCGGACCCGCCACTGTAGCGAGTTGACAATTTGAACAGTAAAAACAAGCTGCATTCAGTTTGAACTTCTGTCCAGGGGAGGACTGACTGTGTGGAGTACAGACTGATGCACATACTGTATATGGGATGGACTTAGGCTGTCACAATTTAACAAACAAAAATATATCAAATATAATTTTTATCGACCAGGACAGCCCAGGTCGATGTTTTTTGATGAACATTGGGCTTATCCAGTGAAATTTCTCAGTCCTCCTTGGCCTGCCTCTCTCTACTGAGGTTATAGATAGCGCCATTTCAGCTAACCGGAGTCTGAGAAAAGTGAACAGATACGAGATGGGGCGAGTCAGAAAATCTACGACAACTAAAGCTAAAAAGTGCGTATGCACATTCAGAAAAATGTGTCAAACTCAGGGCTGGATTTAGGAGGATGGGGGCCCCTGGGCTGGAGTCAGGATGGGGGCCCCTGGGCTAGAGTC
>NW_006800104.1:99772-106979 GCF_000485575.1 Poecilia formosa
CATGTTCATGACATGTGTTATGTCATGCTTATGACAGTGTCATGTCAGTCTTATTCAACGCCCTTCAAATAAAGTGTTATTGATTTTTTTTCTATGTAATATGCATGTTTTTTTCGTGTCCCTGCAGGAGGAGTCAAAAGTGGATTTTGAACTCTTTCCCTCCACAAGCCTTCCGGACCTCATCAGCACCTGCAGATCTTCTTCATCCCTGTTTCAGGCTGCACCCCACTGCTTTTCCCAGACTTTCAGTAGCACCACTGGTCTTAACAATTCCTCCCTGGTAAACTCAGATTATTTAACATATAGTGGAAGTTTATTGTCATAGTACTAAAATCACAGAAATAACCTGCATCTCATTATTCTAAATGAGAATTTGTTTTCAATAAGTCTCCTGGTTAATCAAGGTTTTTAAAAAGCGTTGCAGTGTTGACTCTATAGAAAACCACTACCAACATTGACTCAGAGTAATGGTGCCGAAGGCAGGTATGCAGTTGAACACTTTGAGTATAGTTTCTTTGAGAAAACCCCCAAAGGGTATCTAGAACATTTTTATACTTTCTAACAAAGTAGGATTATGAAAACTGCACGGCATGTTTTCCTGGACAGATCTTTCTCTGTCATATAGTTTTATCTTTAAAAATTTTAGTTGAAATAAAACACTTTGTACAATTTTATTTTATGTAATTCTATTTTTTATATTACTATTAACTGGATAACTGGAGCAGCATGTTTAGCTTTTGCCATTAATCAATCCTGACAGGGTCGGCCAAAGGCATAAGCAAACTACAGTAAGCTGCTGCTTAGGGCCCCAAGGCCACTAAGGGGCCCCCTCAGTGGAACTGATTTTTTTTTTTTGAGTACTAATTTCTATGTCATTATAATATCAAAAACACACAATTTCACTATTAAGTGATTTGTTTTTACGATAATATATATTTGATAATGTATGTAGAAATTATTATTTTATTGATAGAAATAAAAAACAAAATTGCTCTTGGGGGCCCCTGGTGGTCGCGGTAGGTACTGCACGCTTCGCCGGTAACATGAGCTGCCATGCAATGAGCAGAGCGCATCCAAACGTCCAAAGCTCCGGCCAGAAGTTAAGTAAGCACAACAATGTCTCAAAAAATAACTTATTCTTCAGGGAGGGAGAAAAGAAAGAGGAAGAATAGAAAAAAGCCAAGATAAAGGTTTGTTTTAATGTGCCTTGGTAATGTAATGTAATGTAAAAGATTTGTAAAGCTGCTAATAGAAAATTTGCTTGATAGCTAACTGGAACGGTCCAGTTCAACAGCCAGACATTTATGTCTTTGTGTTTGTGTGAAACTAAGTTTAAACTTTAAATGAGTTGATTATCATGGTTGGCTCTGTATATTTCTGAGGTATTTTTAGCTTCAAAACACGTGTTTGATGACAATAATGAAAACTTCTCAATGTTTGACATTGTCTAGCAAAATGTTTTTACATCAGGCTATATAGCTGCTACATCGATGTAGCAGCTATATAGCCTGATACTACTTACTACTATGCTGTAGTAAGTTGAGCATATGTTGTTTGCTGCTGAGTATAATAATTTTATAATAATTTTGTAGCTAAAACAAACATTATTTTTACATCAACTTCTAAGTTATGTGAAACTTCTGTTAAAATCATTTGAAGGCTCAGAATCAGTCCAGTACCAATCCATATTCCAGGGAAGAAAGACTCACCTAGTGGTGTAAATTAAAATGTTAGCTATTGGAGTAAAGCTTAAGAGGAATTTATTTAATCAAAGAATGCCATGAATGTATGTGTATGTATTCCATCTTAAGTTGGGCTGCACCGATTGCAGTTTTCTGGCCTATCCCTGGCTACTGATCTTTAAAAAGCTTGACCTGCAATTTTGATTTTAACTGATAAGAATTTTTTTGTCTGAAATCTTCCTAAATATAGCAAGAAAGTCACTGAGTTGGCAACAGTGGGGTGAATATTGTTAACTGCAAATGTTCAGACCTGACCTGTTGGGCCAGTCTGTCAGTCAAACTTCTCACTGCAGAGCAGAAGAAGACAGAGGCTGATTTATAAATCTGTGCTGACGAAGATAAGATTAGGGGATAAGATGGGCTTCACATGTAAGTATCGGCCAATCATCATCCCCCAAAATTAAGGAAATCGGCGCCCAGAAATCAACTGGTCGATAAATCAGTTGGCCAATACATGTATCCTATTTTATACATGTATATAATGTAAACAGCACTGTCAGAGATCCAATAAGTTTGTAGCAGGTGTGTGAATGATCTAATGATCGGACTGCTGATTGCAGCCAGTCCACATTGTTAGCAGAACTAGAGGACCCCAAAACCAAATTTCGTTTCGGACCCCATGGAGGCTTGGGCCGGCCCTGCATCCTGATCTGTTCCTGGGCCAGAACATTACCAAAACATTTATTTATTATTAAAAATAAATATAATATACATTATTGTTGAACAATTTAGAGAAAAGCTGTGTGTTATTGCAGTTATCACCGCTGGAGAACCTAGAGGAGTTCAATCAGGGGAAGGCATCAGAAACATGCTGCTGCAGTTCTACACCTATGAAGCTAACTTGCCAATCCCAAGGTAAATAAATACTTTTCATCCATCCGTCTATCTGTGCATCCAACCATCCATCATAAGTTCTTTACATAAACAGTTTAGAACTTTTTAAGACCAAAATTTACTTTTTCTCTCACCAGCCAGCTGAGATGTACCACATGACAAAGATATAAAAATTGTAAATGAAACTCTATTGACTTATTTTATTAATAATTATAAAGTGATAGAAAATCTAATGCACTTTCTTCCTCAGTGAGATTCTGACACTGGAAGGAGGTTGCTAGTTTCTCAGTCATAAGCTAGTTGCAAAGCTGAAGACACCAGGTGTCTGTCAGTTATAGTTGATCTGAAATTTGGTTTCAGGACCTCAATATGAGAAATTGCAGACTGACAAGAGGAACCAAAAAGCACATCTTCTGAAGTTGGAATATTTTTTCTCCAACTACAGATTCCAGAGGTGACACCTCAAGCCAGATGTTGGACAGGATTTTACTTCAATGTTACGTATGAAATTTAGCTCCTCATTTTCCAAAGCATAGCTATGCAGGTTAAAAAAGTTTCTCAGTTTGGAGAACGTCTCATCAACATCAATGTTACTACTAAATAACAGACTAAAATAAAAACCAGCAAAGCGCCTTTCAGACTCTGTGCTCAAGCAACATGCCAGAGAGCACCAAACTATCCATCCATCCATTCATCCATCTTCTTCTGCTTGGGTTGGGTTGGGTCGTGGGGGTAGCAGCCTAAGTAGTGAGGCCCAGACTTCCCTCTACCAGCTCCTTTGGGGGAATCCCAAGGCGTTCCCAGCCCAGCCGAGAAACATAGTCCCTCCAGCGTGTCCTGGGTCTGTTCCGGGGTCTTTTCCCGGTGGGAAACCTCACCAGGGAGGTATCCAGGAGGCATCCTGACCAGATGTCAACTGACTCCTCTTGACGTAAAGGAGTAGCGGCTCTATTCTGAGTCCCTTCCAGATGACTGAGCTTCTCACCCTATCTCTAAGGGAGAGCCCAGACACCCTACAGAAAAAACTCATTTTGGCCTCTTGTATTCGTGAGCTTGTTATTTCGGTCATGACCCAAAGCTCACGATCAACCGATAAATCGAGAGCTTCGCTTTTTGACTCGGCTGTCTCTTCACCACAACAGACCGGTACAGCGCCTACTTCGCTGCAGACTTGACAATCCATCTGTCGATCTCCCGTTCCATTTCTCCCTCATTCGTGACCAAGATCCTGAGATACTTAAAACTCTTCCACTTGAGGCACGACATCTCCCCTGACCCTGAGAAAGCACTCTACCCTTTTCTGGCTCCAGACCATGGCCTCGAATTTGGAGGCACTGATCCTCATCCCGGTCGCTTCACACTCGACTGCGAACCACTCCAGCGAAAGTTGCAGATTACAACCTGATGAAGCCAGTAGGACCACATAATCTGCAAAGAGCAGAGATGCGATCCTAAGGCCACCAAAACAGATCCCCTCAACACCTTAGCTGTGCATAGAAATTCTGTCCATGAAAGTAANCTTGACAAGATCACTGAAGTCCAGCTTTCTCACTAGATCACTCTCAATGGACATGAGAGTCAAATGGTTCAGTCTTTCTTGTCCCATTGTGGATCTGAGTCTGTTTTTAACTATTTTAAGCTTGGAGAATGATCGCTCACCACTTGCATTTGTGACAGGAAATGTCAGGTAAAAGCCTGAAAGCAATATCCACATTTGGGAAGATGTCCTGCAGTTTCTTTTCCCTAATGAATTGTAAAAGCAATGGAGCAGATGTGATGCCTTTATCACGAATAAAATCTTTAAACTGGACAATTTCCTCCACAAAGTCCATCTCCAAGTCAGCTGAATATTTACTTTGGAGATGAGATGCTTTGTTTCTTAGCTCTGGAAAAGTAACACCAGAAAAATTGTTCAGGAAGCCAAAAGTGTTGTTGAGGTTATCATATGCAATATACCTGCGATATTATTCATGGCATGTGTTATGAACTGCACTGATCAAGTAAAACAGAAAACAGAAAAAACAAATTATAGTGAACGGTGCAGAAACTTTTTTAGCTGTGAAGGATTTATCTTGGGAACTAATAAATAAAAGGCTTGAAATGGATGGAAAACAACAAGGTGGAGGAAGACTGTAATGATTATCTTACAATGGAATGCAAGAAGTCTATTAGCAAATGGTCAAGAATTTAAAGGATATTTAAACTGTTTGGAAATTAAACCAGATATTATTTGTATTCAGAAAACATGGCTTAAACCAGAGCTAGATTTTGTGATAACAGGGTATGATAGTATTAGAAGAGATAGGGAACAAGAAAGTGGAGGAGGTTGTGTAATATTTGTTAAACAAGGAATTCAGTATAGGTTTTTAGATAAAGGATCATCTTTAGAATCTGTGGAAATCTGGGTTAATAAAGAAAATATTAAGATACTAATTTTTTATAATCCCTGTAAAAAACTGAATTTAGATCAAATGGAGGAAATGTTGAAAAATCTAGGAAGAAACCTAATTTGTTGTGGAGATTTTAATGCCTTTTTAATGTGGGGTCATAAAAATGATGCAAATGGAGAAGTGGTAGAACAAATAATGGATAAGAAACAATTAGTTTCTATTAATAATTGAGAAGGGATGAGAATTGATATTATAAATGGAAATGAATCAGCGTTAGATCTAACTCTAGTATTAGTGAATTTTGCCGAGATTAGTAATTGGAAAGTTTTAAAAGAATCAAAATTAGGAAGTGATCATTATCCTATTGTTATTGAAATCGGTTTAGAAATAGGTAAAGTTGATAATAGAAATATAGAAAGATGGATATTTTGACGTGTTGATTGGGAAAAATATAAAATAATAAGTGATGAAGAAATGCTAAAGGTTAATTTAGATTTGGATATTGATAGTATATACTCTTCTATTTATGAAGCAATTTTAGGAGCGGCCAGTGGAACAATTCAAAGGAAAAAAGGAAAGTATAAGAAGAAAATAGTACCATGGTGGACAAAGGAATGTGATGTTGTAATTAAATCTAGAAATAAAGCCTTTAGATTATTAAAGATAAATCAGAATTTCGAGAATTTTCTGGAATATAAAAAGTGTCAAGCCCTGGTTAAAAGAACAGTAAAAAGTGCTAAGAAGGTTTATTGGGGACATTTTTGTAATTCAGTAGGAAGGGAAACAAAAATTTCAAAAATTTGGTGAATGATTAAACAAATGAATGGAATTAGAAGTAAATATGGGTATCCAGTTCTTAAGGATGGAGATGTAATTGCTCTAAATGAGGAGGAGAAGGCAAATATGCTGGGTAAGAAATTTGTTGAAATTCATAGATGTAATAATTTAAATATAGAAGAAATAAGGAAAAGAGCTTATATAATTAAGGAAAATATTAATCTATTAGAAGTAGATGCAGAATATAATGATTTATTGAATAATTCTTTTTCATTATTTGAATTAAACAACGCTTTAAGGAAATCAAAAAATTATTCTCCAGGAAAAGACAATATTTATTATATTATGATTAGAAAACTTAGTATTTCATCTAAAAATATATTATTAGATTTCTTTAATAAGATATGGGAAGGGGGTTATTTACCTGTGGCATGGAAGGAAGCAATTATAGTCAAATCCTACAAGTTATAGGCCTATTGCATTAACTTCACATATATGCAAAATGATGGAAAGAATGATAAATGAAAGATTGAGTTATTTTGTGGAAAAGAAGGGGTATTTGTCAAAATTTCAAAGTGGATTTAGGAAAGGTAGAAGTACTATGGATCCTGTTTTGTGTTTAGAACATGAAATCAGAAAAGGGCAAGTTAATAAGGAGAGTACGGTGGCTGTTTTCTTTGACATGATGCGGAAAGAAGGTTTTTTAATTAAATTAAGGAAAATGGGGGTTAGAGGTTCAATGTTTAATTGGATAAAAGATTTCTTACATAATAGATCTATACAAGTAAGAATAGGTCAACAATTGTCAGAATTTTTTTTTGTTGAAAATGGAATGCCTCAGGGAAATATTGTGAGTCCTTTGTTTTTCTCTATTATGATTAATGATATGTTTAAGGTTCTGTATTGATATTAGCTAGTGTAGAGAATGAGAATCTCAATCGAAGAATCATAATTTGTATTGACACACGGAGCATAAAATCAGCCAAGAAAAGCATTCAGACTTTACTTATTTTATTAACTTTCAGCGCTGAAAGGAGACGCTTTACCATTACATCCGAGAAGAGTTTCTAAAAAAGTATGTGCAGCGTCTGAAGAGAAAGAGGAGGGTAGCTGATTATATGGACTCTGTGGCCTGATAAGTTTCTGTTTCTCGTGAGAAACGGACCTTGGTGTCTAACAGAATCAAAAATGTAACTCTTTACTATGGGCCCTTTGTCTAACAGCATGTGACTCTTTCTCAGCCTTGGTAAAGCATCTCAACACTAGTCATCTTTTAGCTAACATTACCTGCATCCAACAGCTTTACTCAACTCAGTCGGTTAGTTTGGAGGGAAAAACTGAAAAGTTCTTTGCATTTTGCTGGTTTGCTTACGTGATTCTAACACAAACCTACTAGCTCTGCACAGCAGCAGCAGGTCTCCTTCACAGGTGTAAACCCAGCGCAAGCGTCATAGCGCTCATGTT
>NW_006800104.1:107200-108855 GCF_000485575.1 Poecilia formosa
GGTAAAAACCCAGCGCATACAGTGTTCATGTTTTTTCTTTTTTTTCATCCAGACGGCTTCCCCCCTGCAATGACACGGCGCCCCCCCTAAGGGGCGCGCACCACAGTTTGGGAACCTCTGGGTTAAGGAAAGATGGCAGAAATAATGGGAAGAAGAACGGGTAGATGGCTTTATAGTATTCAAAGGAAAGTTAGTGTCATGAGGGGAACAGGAAGAAGTAGAAAAGAAGAAAACATTATATCCAGGTTACGTTTTGGTCATACAGGTTTAAACAGTACACTATTTAAAATGGGGAAACATCCATCAGGTAATTGTGATTTTTGTTTTCAAGAAGAGACAGTAAAACATGTTTTGTTGTTGTTATGTCCTAAGTACTCTGAGGAGAGAAGGAAGTTAGAATGTAGACTTCTAAAGAATAAGTTACAGTTAAAAATACAAGATGTTTTGTTTTCTTCTGCTTCTGAATATTTACGTTATTTAATAAACTATCTTAAGAAAACTAAACTGATAGAAAGAATATAAGTTTTTTTTTTTGGTGGGTGGGGGTGGGAGGTGAAGATTATATAAATTGCATTCTGATCCACACTCCATACCAGTAGTGCTTTCAGTGCCGTTTGATGTTTTGAAATAAAAGGAGATTACATACTGCAACTGGTGCTGGTGTTTTTGTAGATTCAAGTGGCACCTAATCTCTTATAAAATGAATTTGGGGATTATTGATCGCCAGTAGTTTCTGGGGAAAAAAAAGGTTTTAATTCTCTAGTGGCTTTTATTTGGTAGTAAGCTGACAAAAAAAGGTGGGTAATGAGAGAAGGGGAAGACCAGGAAGCAAACCCACAACAGCCGCATTGGAAACTAAAGCCTCCAGTGTGGGTTGTGCTCAACCCCTGCACCACCACAGCATACCCTGCCAGTAGTATTTCAAAACTCAGATTTCTATGTTAATATATACTTTACACCATTCTGTGTTACATTAACACGTTCATAGTGTTAACTTTTGACAAAATACACTAGTGTTGAGTAAGTCAACACTGATGTGTGTTTAATTTCAACTGCTGAGTGTTGATTCAACTATATCACAAATAACACTTTCAAAAGTATAATATCCAGAGTGGACCAATATAGACACTTTCAAAATGTTGAATTCAACTCTGTAGGATTTGACTGAACACTTCCAAATTTGCTGTGTATGTATGGTAAACTTATGCCAGTAAATTGGTTTTCATAGAGTTAAGAATCCATCCATCCATTTTCTTTACACCCTTGTCCCTTAGTGGGGTGGGGAGGGGTACTGGTGCCTATCTCCAGCTAACGTTCCGGGCGCGAGGCGGGGTACACCCTGGACAGGTCGCCAGTCTGTTGCAGGGCAACACAGAGACGTATGTCTCTGTGTGTGTGTGTGTGTGTGTGTGTGCATGGTTGTATAACCATGCGCACACACACACACACACACACACACACACACACACACACACACACACACACACCCCCACGGGCAATTTGGAGAGGCCAATTATGACACGTTCAGGAACTGAACAAATTAACCTGACAGTCATGGTTTTGGACTGTGGGAGGAAACTGGAGTACCCAGAGAAAACCCACGCATGCACAGGGAGAACATGCAAACTCCATGCAGAAAGACCGGGGCCAGGAAT
>NW_006800104.1:113936-117516 GCF_000485575.1 Poecilia formosa
GAACCAAAAAGCACATCTTCTGAAGTTCTGATGAAGCCAGTAGGACCATATAATCTGCAAAGAGCAGAGATGCGATCCTAAGGCCACCAAAACAGATCCCCTCAACACCTTAGCTGTGCATAGAAATTCTGTCCATGAAAGTAATGAACAGAATTGGTGACAAAGCCTTGGTGGAGTCCAACTCTTCCTCAGGTGGCAGCAGTTGGGTGGAGTCAGTGGACGAGGATGAGCTGTTTGTGGAGAGCAGCATTAGCGGCAGTGAAGTGGCAGAGAAACCTTATCTTTGGTCAACGTAAATTCTCCTTACCTCATCAGCTGGATAGTGCTAGAGTCAGACAGGTTACTGAGTCTCTCACACAACATAAAACCAGGGGTGAAAGTAGGCGGGTACGGTCGGGTACTGCGTACCCCTAAAAGATTTAGCGGGGGTATGCAGTACCTGCAAGAGAGGGGAGCGGCTGTCTGCTGTAGAGAATCATTGGGTTCACTGTGCAGCTGTGAGTGCACCCACTAAACAACCGTGACTGATTAGTTTTTCAAGAGCAATCTAAAACACGACTTAATGAGTTAATAAGTCGCTTTTTTCCCCATTTTATATTGTTTCTAAACTGTTCGTGCTTTGCTAGAGCAGGGGCGCAACATGTTGATCTCGGCATTAGGTGACAAACTGAACACCGCCAGGACGCTGAGACCAGCACTTCCTCCTCTGGCTCACTTATGAAAAAGTTTGTAACTTTATTAAAGAACAACAACAACAAAAAAAAAAAATCAAGACTCTGCCAGATGTTCTCAGCAGACCCTCACGATACGTTTGGGCCTGCCAGATCTGACCAGCATCCTCCCCCACCACCGAAGCCAACTCACCACCAGATAGTACTCGGTGGACAATTACGCACCTCTCTTCTCCCGACTGTCCAAAACATGTGACCGCAGATCCGATGAAATGACAACAAAGTTGATCATTGAACTGCGGCCTGAAGTGTCCTGGTGCCAAGTTCACATATGGACACCCCTATGCTTCAACATGGTGTTCGTTATGGACAATCCATGACGAGCACATAAGTCCAGCAACATATATATTTTTTTATATTAGGCAATTCACATAATTATCGCAGTAGAAGCCACTTGCTTGTTAAATACTTCATAAAATATATTTCTCCTATTTGATGTTTATTGTCAATGACATATACTCGCAAACAAACAAGGTAATTAGTCCAATTTTGTCATTTATTGAATGTTCAGAAATTACAGTGTTTGCAGTGCACCACAGCAAAGGTCAACAACCCTGAACAAGTGATCACCTCAAAACCACTCCTATCTATTTACGCTCTCACTCTTTGTCACTTAACCACACCCGTTGCCATGGCGATTGACATATTGAGCACCCTTCTGTAGATCCATGAGAAGGGTACCTATGCCCTATCACATTTCTCAAGTTACCTTTTTGGACACTTAAAACGTTTGAAAAAGAAAAAACATCTCAATCAATACAGAATGACTCCAACATGTTGCCTCCCTGAATGATGCAATTCTAGAATATTATAATTATTATATTTAATTATGTTGAGTTTGATTATTTCTGTACAAAATACAAAATTGTATTTATTCTTCCTCAGGTGGCAGCAGTTGTCTGGAATCAGTGGGAGAGGATAATGAGCTGTTTGTGGAGAGCATCATCAGCGGCGGTGAAGTGGCAGAGAAACCTTTATCCGGTCGACGCAAACACTCCTTACCTCATCAGCTGGATAGTGCTAGAGTCAGACAGGTTACTGAGTCTTTCACACAACATAAAACTGAAGATGCTAGGATGAACATACAAGGTTTACTTCTCTTCTAGATAGAACAGGTTGTGCTCTAGTGTTCTGTAAAAGACCAGGATCCTTATGTTACACCTCCTTTTAGAGATATTGGTTTCCTCAGTTCAGCTCAATTTGTTAATATGGTGTCAATGCACAACACACTGGTAGGTTAATAGGTGAAGGGGGCTTATATAAGGAAAGTTACTTTACATTATCACAGCACGTTGTTATGGGCACCAGATCTTGTTGAGCAAAATCAGACAGACACTGGAATATCCTGTACTTTACAACATCACAAAAGTTTGCTTTGTAACTTGCAGAAATTGTTGAAGCCACATGTTTAGAGTGCAATGGCTTTTCTTGCTTCTACAGTGTATTGCAATACAAATATAGTTTATGTGACACTACAGCAGTCCCGAGCGGTCAGGGAAGCTAGGTGAGGAAAAGCCTTACCCAGTGTTGTGGTCAAGACCACCTAACCCGAGACCAAGACAAGACCAAGACCAGAGTGTATCGAGACCGAGACAAGACCAAGACTTTTAGGGTCCGAGACCAAGTCAAGACCAAGACCAAGGGAAGTCGAGACCCAGTCAAGACCAAGACCAGCGCCCCGCGCTACATGACATGATAAAATGTGAAATATGATAAAAAATGCTTCTCAAATTGATCTGAAAGATCCATATTCTCATAAAAACACCTAGATATTAAATACTTAATCAATTTTACCAATATTAAAAGCAGAACAAACTCTTTGTTCTGCTTTGCTTCCATCTCTGTGCTATAATCCGTGCCCTCTCTAAAAAGATAACGCCCTGGGTGTTTGCCCATTTTGCTCTGTCAGAAACCACCACTCTCTGCACCATTAAACTTAGCAATTGAGGCAATGCCCTGACGGTAAATAACGTTCAACTATGAACACTGACCAAGGAGGAACAAGCAAGAAGTAGCCAAACACAAGACGCTCACCGTGACTGTTCTCATCCTCTCTCCCTCTACATGAAGCCAGGCAGTCTGACACCATGGCACATTACAGCTGCCACTTTGAACGAAAACAATCACTCCAGTCCTATCTAATAAGTAAAGAGCCGTGCAGAAGAATTGGACTGTTTCTGAATGTCACATCGCTTTATTGCAGACTTTTGGACATAGCGTTCTCCCATATATGCGACAAGTCAGTCAACACCTCCGCACAATAATTCAGCGCTGTAAGTGACAACTTTTTTTCATCACAAATGCCTATGTGTCTCTATACTACTTTTTTAAGTAGCGTTGGCTACTTAGCTAAATGGCTAAGTGACGAAAAAAGTTAGACGTAGTCCCCACCGTCTGTGAAAGCGAAGCGCTGCTGAGTTAGCTGTGGCCATCGGATTTCTTATTATTTATGCAGCGCTATTCTATTACTGATGATAAGACAGACATCTTCTGCCGCTCAGAGAAAATCACTGCACATGTCTTGGAGCGCTGCGTGCGAGTGAAAGGTGGGGAGGGGAGAGTAACAGAAACATGTAATGGGCTCTTTGCATGTCAGCTTCCGTGTTTGGGGAAAAGCGGCTTGGTGGCTGTGCCCCCCCTGATAACTGATTGCCCTCCCCAGGTACTCTCCCTGATGACTGACATGTAACGGCACCAGGTCATTCCTATACATTATTTGGAATCATTCTAAGCCAACCTAATATCTAATATCTAAAGATGGCCACAGCTAACTCAACATCGCTTCGCTTTCACAGATGGTGGGGACAACGTCTAACTTTTTTCGTCACTTAGAAAAGTAGCTCAAAGAA
>NW_006800104.1:117526-123844 GCF_000485575.1 Poecilia formosa
CATTTGAATCAAGACATGTTAAGTTTTAAAACTAGCTTATTTTAAATTTATTTTCTCAACAGTTCCCTCTTTTAATCTCTTAATAGAGATTACACTCTAAAATATAAATTTAAAATATACTATGCGATAAAATAAGCCTAAATTCAGAAACACCATATTATAGATGATAAATTACGCCCCTCTTTTTGCATGCAACCTTCTACATAACATTTGTTGTTAAAATGTTGGTATATTCATTGCACATAAAATCAGACAGCAAAATCATATAAAGGATTAAAATCTCAAAATAAATGTTCAAAATGATCTAGCCCATAGTCATGTCTTACCAAAAAGATGATGCATAAATTTATCAATGCTTAACAGAAACCTTATCACAAATCTTAATGTTATACTTAAAATGATGTTTTAGAAAAGTCAATCGTATTCCTGATACAAATAGGATGTTACACAAATATTTGTCCAAAATTATCCATGCAATAAATGAGCAAGTCAGGTACAATATACTGCATATAAAAGACTTACAAACTATCAATAAACCTCCAGTTGAATAGTTTTTGTACAATTTTTTTTTTTTTTTTTTTTTACATATCTTCATTTTGTGTCCGTGTTTCTTGATGCTCCTTGAAGTAAGATGNCCCTCCCGACCCCACTGAGGGACAAGGGTGTTCAGAAAATGGATGGATGGATACATAATTAAATAAAATAATGATAGCTACTGCAGTGTATGCAGAGCATTACAAGAACAAAGAACAGTGTTCTATCAAGTCAGCATACGCTGTCAGATTGTCATACGCTTAGGACAAACTCACGGTTATATCTGTCAGACACGTCATTACCATATGATTTTATTTAATTAGCAACATAGAATCATTACGTAAATCATCATACACTTTGTATGGCATCCTGACTTAGGGGTTAAGTAGGTTAATGAGTTTTACATGGGCGTGTGTTGTAGTTTACTGCAGCTGCAGCCAGACCCTGCTTTAAATACACTTTGAAACCACGACAATGCATGCATATCTATATAGTTATCATTGAAAACAATTTGACTTATTTTCATCATAACTTGTTGCATATGGTGAACTGACAACTCCTCTGACGGTCGGACTTATTAATGGGCATGCCCAGGCATGGTACTCACTGCATGTATGCTATTCTGACAGCGTATGGTAATCTGATAGAACACTCCAGTCCTATCTAATAAGTAAAGAGCTGTGCAGAAGAATCGGACTGTGTCTGAATGTCACATCGCTTTATTGCAGATGTGCAATTGCACATTGCGTTCTCCCATATATGCGACAAATCAGTCAACACCTCCGCACAATAATTCAGCGCTGTAAGTGACAACTTTTTTTCATCACAAATGCTTATGTGTCTCTATACTACTTTTTTAAGTAGCGTTGGGTACTTAGCTAAATGGCTAAGTGACAAAAAAAGTTAGACGTAGTCCCCACCGTCTGTGAAAGCGAAGCGTTGCTGAGTTAGCTGTGGCCATCGGATTTCTTATTATTTATGCAGCGCTATTCTATTACTGATGATAAGACAGACATCTTCTGCCGCTCAGAGAAAATCACTGCACATGTCTTGGAGCGCTGCGTGCGAGTGAAAGGTGGGGAGGGGAGAGTAACAGAAACATGTAATGGGCTCTTTGCATGTCAGCTTCCGTGTTTGGGGAAAAGCGGCTTGGTGGCTGTGCCCCCCCTGATAACTGATTGCCCCCCCAGGTGCTCCCCCTGATGACTGACATGTAACGGCACCAGGTCATTCCTATACATTATTTGGAATCATTCTAAGCCAACCTAATATCTAAAGAAGGAAAACAATAATAAATATATGAAAAGAAAATGTATAAAACTTTATAAGTCCATGTGATGACATATATAAATAGATTTATATCAGGCGCGATCAGGGATGCGGTAAAGGGGTGAAAAATGATGACGATTCTAGGGGCCTAGAATATTTTGTTCATAGACATCAAATAAAAAAAATCAGGGTTCTGTCAAATACAAAATTAATTATATTGTATTTTCAAAGATTGTTTTTAGCAGTAAAAGTTTAATGTTACCCCTCCCAGACCAAAAAACACACATCCATTTTTGCCCTGAACTCCCCTCTGAATCTGCATGAAATGGTTTGTTCCTGCTTGGAGCACTTAAAAGTGACATATACAGCTACAGTGAGTAGAAACTGCAGCTGAATACAGTGGCGACTGTGGCAGTTACTATGCTGCTAAGAAAAGTTATAAAATCAGGTTTTCAAAAACAAAATAGAGAGAGGGAGAGAGAGAAAAAGGCAAGAGAGTTAATTTATAACCCAGTTTTTCTCTGAGGTGGGTAGACTGTGAGATTATCAACCATTTAGCATAATTAGCTTAGCTACAGACCACTGTTTGCCTCCTTTTCACTAGCATTTAATGAATTAAGGAAAAAAAACATTAACATATTTATATATTTAACTTGTACAATTTACCACTTAACAGATGAGTGAGTCACCAGAAGCTCTAAAACACGTCCCTCCTGACCTGTCCTCTCCTGTTGTCTCCAAACTACGACAATGTTCGTAGTTTGGAGCAGAGGTTGCGCTAAAGTTTTTTCGTTCAAAGAAAAAAATAATTTCCAATTTGTAGTCATCAAACGAAACATTTAGTATTTCTCTGTGAGAACGTTTATGAAATCAGGTAACATTTCACGAAATGACGTGATTAGAAGACGGCAGAACTCTAATCGTTTCCTGATCCAGCACTCACTTCCGTTGGCGGGAGAAAAACCCCGCAGAAGCAGATCAGCTGCGCTATACACTCCAAAGTCTCTGGTCCGTTAAAGTGTCCAGATCAGAGGTGCATCTTTGACAGATATTGTTCTTATATTGATTAATAATGAGCTCCACGATGTTGTCTGTGCGTAAAGTTGAAACTGTCTGCGCACCAAGTGGTCAGCTGCGCTTTATCACAGTCTGGACACGAAACCAGCAGACTGCTCTCAGTATCAAGATGAGGGTGAGGAGGGAGTCCGACATATTACTTCAATTAAGTTTTTACTGTTTTTTTGTTTTTGTTTTTTTAAACACCATTAACATAAGCAGTGTAACTATATATTGTATATTTGGCGTTTGTCATCTCATGTGTGATTAATTGGAGCGTAACGGTGGAGCATTTATGCGCATTTATTGTCCAGCGCACTGCGCTTGTTTCTGTCTAACAGACATCTGAACTTTAATTTCTTTCCTCCCTCAACAGTCAGCTGCTATTCCTCTAACTACAATAAGTAGATCAACACAACTTGATCACACATTCTCTTAAGGTTTTCTCTGTGTGCTGCAAACTCATTAAATGCATACTTATTGGAAGCCCAAGCACCATCAGGCAAATAATTCCGGTCCGATCCGGACTATTTTTTACATGTCAAAACATATTAACATAGACTATTTAGCCGCATTTTTATGCGGTTTAGTTAATATTCACCTAATTGAATCCAGATCCCATTACACATAAAGCAGATGAATGTATCTAACTTTTTCTCCAGTGACACAAACCACTGACTGTGGCCCAAATAACTTATAATAAATGAAATTAAGCGACTCCACTTTAATTACCAGCACTTCACCAGCTGTGGTCTGAACGCACAGGCTCACAAATTCTTCCTGGTCGCATCTGCAGAGAAATCTGTGCTGGTTCATCAGTCAGTTGAATCTGTCCGATCCAAACCGAACAATTGAACTCTGAGAGTTTTTTTTTTTTTTTTACCCTGTTCGCGGTTCGGGCGTGCGTTTTTTCCAAGGATTTATTTTATTTATTTATTTTTGCGTGGTTTCGCTTCTCCAAAAGGGACAGATATTACGTCTGCCGCGCTCCTCCTGAGCGCCGCTCTCCTTCTTGGCGCGGAAGGGTAACATCTTCATATGAGAGGCCCCATGGGCCAAAACTTACAAACTCTCTTACATTCACTATCAAACTCTCTTACACTCGCTATCAAACTCTTTTACACGTACTATCAAAGTCTCTCACATTCGCTATCAAAGTCTCTCACATTCACAGTCAAACTCTCTTACACGTACTATCAAACTCTCTGACAGAGTTTGATTGTAACGGAAGTTAACTTAAAATTTCAGTTTCTGATTGGACCCCAGGCAGGAGTAGGCAGGTTTTCACAGACAGAAAAATAGCTGAGCGGCAGCGACAAACACTCAACTAATATTTTAAATGACATCGTTAGCGCTCCTACAGTAATGTCAGCATTATCAGAAGTGTTTAGAAGCCGACAGCCAGCATCGGAAACCCCATCTATCAGTGGGATAAAGCTAGCCGTCTCTTTGGAAATGGCAGTAAAGCCAGCCTGCACTCGATTTTAATGTACGCGACAGCACAAGTTATGGCGCTCTCTTTTCAAAATAAAAGCGCATCTCCAGTTTATGTTTGATTCACACATCAAGTTTCTCTCCGGCGGTTACAACAGGCTAAAGCTTTGTGTTAATTAACCCTCTATGGCATGACTTTTTATTTTTTGGGGGGAAAAATATTTTCCTGCATTCTTTGGGAGCTTGTTGGTCCCTAATTACATATCAATCATAAAATTGGGTCCTGACACCTCCCGGAACCGGATTTGGGTTTGTTGCCTCAGGGCAACATTGCGCTACAAGAGGTCTAAAACGCCAAGTTTTCTACAGTGATTATAAGAAATGAAATACAGGTAACACTTTATTTGAAGGGGGGTGAATAAGACTGACATGACACTGTCATAAACATGACATAACACCTGTCATGAACATGAATAAGCCTTCATGAATATTTATGACTGTTGTNTCCAAACTACAAATTTGCTTATTAGATCAATTCCATTCATTTCCCCCTGTTTCTATAACAGAACAAATGTTCTGTCATAGAAAACAATAAAAATCCCATACAACTCATTGAGATGAGATCTGCTAGCACTGCTAACCTTAGCATCATATAACACAGTTGGATGCAATTCAAAGATGGTGTCCCAGACGCTGTTACAATCTGCACACCTCAATCGAAGAATTTAATGTTTGATTAAATTTATGAAATCAACACAGAACTTGGTGTCATTAGCTCAGTAAGCTCTATCGACACTCATCAATCCACTTTAGAACCTTCATTTTAAATTCCATATAAATTTAAATTTAGTTTTCACTGAATGGTAGCCACTGTACTATGCAAATAAAATTTAGATCATCTTCCTTAGTAGATGAAGCGTAACACACTATGAAATTCAGCTATGGTTAAGAAAAACTTTTGTAATTCCAATAGTTAGTCCCTGCCCATTCTTTTCAGGCAGGAAGGAAAAAACACATTAGCATTTTGTGAGACAAACAGAGTGAATCATGGAGGAAGTTAATGCATTTCCGAGAAATGCAGAGTCGCAACAGTTGGTTCACACCAACCCTAAAACTGCATTGTAAAACCTCTGACACCAGGAAATAGGATGTCCTCAACACATTAGCATTTTACTGCAGGGGTTCAGGACGTGAAGGCAACAGGGTGCATATGTGCTATAACTAAATTAAGGAGAAAAAAATGGCATCACACACTAAAAAAAAATTAAAAGAACTTATTCACCACTACCAAGTTTTGTTGGCACCCATTTTGTCTCCAACCTGCAGATCGAAGGGAACCCCAGGAGTGGGCTTTGGCGCTCAGGTCACATGATCAGAGGTGAGAATCCAGGATCAAACATGAGAACACACAACAGGACCACTGCTGAGCGACTTGCCATGCCCCATTTCTTTATCTGCTGAATCAGAAGGTGTCCAGAGTAGCAGTCATTCCCGCAGTGCAGAAACATCTGGATACAGTCCCTCTTTGATGAACTTTGGTCAGCCTTTCGTCGTCGACAGAGCAGGACGTAGAAACACAGCAGATCAGTCATCCTCTGAAACCCCCGTTTGGGTTTGGACAAAAGGCTTAGATCTTTGTGGTCCCGACTCCCTGCCGATTCCCGGCCGTAGAGGACTCTCACAGATAACGCCTGAGTCCCTTTTGTTTCCAGCCAGGTGTGAAAAGCAACACTCAAAGCAGACATCTGTTGCCATGTCCTGTGAGCAGCATTTTGCCCTCACGTGACAACAGAAGAACACAGTTCATCTTCACTGACCTTAGTAATCGTTCAATAGTTTTGGCTTTCATACAGCAGTCCAGCAGAAGATGGGCACAGTTCCTTGTTCAGCAGCAACAACAGCGGCCTGATGCGGTAATCAAGAAGATCCCTTCTAATCACACCGTCACATGATCTCTGTGCTACAAAAACCCAGCCCCCAAGATCGCCATCTAGTCAAAAGGAAGGAGAACTGCCAGAGAAAAAA
>NW_006800104.1:123968-125291 GCF_000485575.1 Poecilia formosa
CGGGCCACATGTGGCCCGCGGGCCTTGAGTTTGACACATGTGCTCTAGAATGTCCTAGTACTAACACTTATAAAAGTTGTGATTGAATTGCACTTTGTCAAATAATTATGAATTTCATATTGTTCTACTAAATACTAAACATTCTTATCATTGTCCCACGCTTCAAGACAAAGTCCTATTTTAAAATTTCAGAAGTTATTCACATTTCATTTGAATTTCATAGCAGTTTTAATCAAAATTTTCTTCAAAATTAACAATTTACACCCAACTGTATATAATCAAAATCAGCAGTGATGCAGATATCCATCAACAATTTTAAATGAAATAAACATTTCATAGATGTTGCTTAAAGCTGTTCAATTTTAGATAATCAAATCTACTTTAGTAGAAGCTTCTATATCACATACACCATATTTTAGTCAAGCAGGAAGGCAATATGACTCTACATTAAAGAAATCCATAATTCACTATTGTTGAATGAAAAAGTCAAAATTATTGATTAACTAATTTACAATTAACCATATCCAAAAATTTACCAGGAATTAGGGTCTACTTCTCCTTCTCCCCCTGTTGATATAATAAAATCATAATTTTGAAAACAATTTTGAATCTATGTCACTGTTATATAATAATTTGCTGAAAAACCATTTCTCCATATCTCCAAATCTTCCATCCAGTATTCAAAATAGACTGAGATGTTTGAATTTTCAAAGTTTTATCAGTAATCTCTTAACTTTACAATATCCCCCTGTGTTTTTCTTATTTCCAAAAGAAAAACAATTTAGAGGTGGAAAACCAAAATAGGAGACTTTCCCATTGTGCTAAAATGTCAACATGTCCAATCAGTTACCCATATGAAATATAAACCAATTAAATTCAGTTAGAAGTTAGGTTAGTTTGTTAGTGTTGTCAGTCAAAGTGGATGAGACAGTTTCCTAATAACAACATTTATTTGCTTTAAGCCAAGGCTGAATTCTCGTTTCGTATTAATTCTACTGCACAAGCAGATGATTCAGCTTTAACTAGATTGTGATACCAAAATATGTAATCATTACCTTTAAAATCATCCGTAAAGCAGAAATAAAAGTAAATTTATGAAACAAAACCTTCACTGTCCCTAAATAGTTTAAAATAAGAAAAATATCACACAGCTACTCACTAAAGTGACGTCACCTTATGTCATGATAGCCCACTGTTATTAAATGGCTACCCAGTAACTAGACCCCCTGTAGGAAAACCCCAAAAACCGTTCATGTGGTCTTGTAATATGCAAAATGGGCTGCACACGAAGATCATCATCCTACAAGAAACAAAGTCATTCAT
>NW_006800104.1:143914-145582 GCF_000485575.1 Poecilia formosa
TTCATTAAAAAAGAATAATTATTAAAAAAAATCAACGAGACGTGTTAAAATTAATAATCTCAGTAATTATTGTTTGAACAAGGTGTTGCGCAATTCAGTGCGTTTCGGTCCCATTAAAAAAAAAAAAAAAGACAAAAAAGGCGACTCAAAGACTGACTGACGAGCAGAGCAGGAGTTTAAATTAGCTACTCAACCAGCGCTGTGTCCATGAGAGGCTTATTAATAATCGAGGAATAAATATCAAGCCTGGAAACCTGATATCGTAACGGACTGAATGTTGTGTTTTTAACATAATCTCTGCTCGGCTTGCGGGTCCAGGCGGTTGCCACAGCACGGGTGGCTTAAACGACAAAGAGACAGAAAGTAAAAAGGTAGGAGTGGTTTAGAGTTGATCACCTGTTTGGGTTGTTTTACCTTTGTTTATCTTTGCTGTGGCTCCTTACACCCGCTGTAGTTAATAAACGACAAACTTAGACTAATTACCTCGTTCATATGTGAGTATACATCACAACAAACATCAAATAGGACAAATATATTTCATTAAGTTTTAACTAATTCTACAGCGACAATTGTGTGAAATTAAATTAATTATATCCCGACTTCCAAAGATTTGCGTTTAGCTTTTCTGGGCTCTTTGGTTAGTTTCTCATATTGAGGTCATCAAACCAAATTTCAGATCTACCATGACTGACTGACACCTGCTGGCGTCAGGTTTGCAACCAGCTTCTGACTGAGAAACCAGTAACCTGCTCCCAGTGTCAGAATCTCACTGAGGAAGAAACTGCTATAGGTTTTCTGTCACTTTATTATTTCTGCTATAACTGATGCATATTCGCATATAAAATAAGTCAATAGAGTTTAATTTGCAATTTTTATGTCTTTGTGTCATGAAGTAGATCTAGGGCGGCTGTTGAGAGATAAAGTAGATCTTGCTCTCAAAAAGTTTGGGCACCCCTGCCATAGAGGGTTTTAATTTGCAAAACGACATTATGTATCTGAAAAAAAAATATTGTGTGGGCAAAAAATCCTGTGAAGCACATATGTGCAACCTCAGTTAAAATTGGTTTTATAGGTGTCCCTGTGTCATCCTGAAGTGAGAGAAGTACCTGGTTAGGTATTGTTTATGTAATCTGAAAGATTTTTTTGCATGTCAAACGTCAGCAATTTTGATCGAGGTAGCACATATGTGGTTTACAGAATTTTTTGCCCACATAATATGTTTTAATTTATTTTCAGATACATGATTTCCTTTAGCAAATCAATTAACACAAAGTTTTACATTTTTAAAGCCGCAGGAGTGAAACATGAATCAAACATAAACCGGAGGTCCGCTTTTATTTTGAAAAGCCTGCCTGGGGTCCAATCAGAAACTGAAATTTTAAGTTAACTTCTGTTGCAATCAAACTCTGTCAGAGTTTGATAGTACGTGCAAGAGAGTTTGACTGTGCATGTAAGAGAGTTTGATAGTGAATGTGAGAGAGTTTGATAGTACGTGTAAGAGAGTTTGATAGTGAATGTAAGAGAGTTTGATAGTGAATGTGAGAGAGTTTGATAGTAAGTGTAAGAGAGTTTGATAGTGAATGTAAGAGAGTTTGATAGTGAATGTGAGAGAGTTTGATAGCGAATGTGAGAGTTTGATAGCGAATGTGAGAGTTTGATAGTATGTGT
>NW_006800104.1:145637-147654 GCF_000485575.1 Poecilia formosa
CGGTGAGGTTCATTGCTGGTGAGGCACTGACTTATGACTTAGACACCGTGCATGTTATTGAACGTACGCATATTTCGCGCAGCATACAATGCTGGAGGGCAAAAAGACCATAGCCGCGTTAACTCAGTGAAACTTAGAAATGTAGGTATTAATTTCATGCTATAATCCACAGCAAAGTGATCTGTATTCGCCGAGCTACGGAGACTCGTTGCCATAGCAACTGACAACAATACCACTTCATGTTTTAGGATATAACACCAAAATTTTGCACACAGAACCGAACATTTAGTCTGTTGTTGTAGTACGTTTTAGGCTTAATGTTTAATTAATAAATAATTGCTGTGGTAGATTAGCTACCACTTCTACTTTACTGAATTATTTAGACATAAACTGTAGCCCACGAAACCCACATTTCATTAAACAACTAAACAAAAACATCTTATTGCTGTCTTACCTTTACGTATCAATGAAATCCATGCACCGCTAATTCTGCACAAAAATATCCATTCATCCAAAGCCAAGTCTATCCTCGGCATGTCTTTTCTACTCCATTTGTGAATCATCAAACTGAAACGGGCAAACGTTCAGTCCGGTGTTGGTCTTCCTTTAGTTATCATCTCCTGCTTCAATTGAAAATCCACTTTAGAAAACTGTTTAACTGTAGAAATGCAGTCTTTCATGTTGACGTCGGAAGAATGAAGAAAATAAATATATCGCTGTACTTTACTTATTTACTGTATGGCTAGCTCCATGGCTAGCTCACTGTATCTTACTCTGCAGTTGTGGAGTCACAATATCTGGGATCATGAGCGCCCCCAGCGATGAGGCAAGAGAACTGCCTGCCTCACCTCGAGTCTGTTCTCTGCCGTTTCTGAGCGCTCCTCCGCACACAAAACACGATACACATACAGTTGGTGACAAAAAACACTGTACATTATATACATAAGCTAAATTATGGAAAATCAGTCCATATATTAAATGTTTTTTAGCCATTTTATTGCTGGCGTACAGACAGGAGGAACTTCCTCCCATAGAGTGGCAGCCAGTGCAGTTGGTGAGAGGTTGCGCAATCCCAGGTGAGGCTCAGCTCACTGCTGCCTCACCGGCTTCGCTTCTGAGCATTTGAATGTGAAAATTCGAAAATCCAGCGATTTTTAAGAAAAAATCATCAGAATTGGCTAAGATAAGTAAAAAGTAGATACTATAGTACAAACCACAGGGTGAAAACAGCAATATAAATGATTTCATTATTATATATTATTTTTCCCCTGACCGCACGTCATATATTTTCCGGACTATAAGGCACACCGGATTATAAGGTGCACTCTCAATTATGGCGTCCATTTCTGTATTTAAGCCATACATAAGGCACACCGGATTATAAGACGCATGCTAAAACATACGGTCAACAACAACAAAAAAGGTAACGGAAACAAAACAGTTGAACTTTATTCGACTATGTAACAATACACTCACGTTATTTTTTATTCTTCTTCCACAAATACATCAAAGTCCTCCTCTTCTGTACCTGAATTGAACAGCTGGGCAATTTCGCCATCAAACATACCAGGTTCCCTCTCATCATTGTCGGAGTCAGTCTCCTTGCCAGGTGGCTGTTCAGCAATGATGCCGGCTTTTGCGAAAGCTCAGACAACAGTTAAGGCAGATACATTAGCCCAGGCATCCACAACCCATTCGCACATGGTGGCGTAACTTGCCCGGCGCTGCCTCCCCATCTTAGTAAACGTGTGTTTGCAGTCTCTCATCCATCGCCCCCATGCCGCTCACAACTTCTTTTTGAACGGCCTGTTTACTAGGGGTTGAACGACTACATATTTTTTAAGGTCGACTACATCATGATAATAGTCGAGTCGATGTCGACTAGTCGCGGTGACGTCATAGTGACGTAAACGCAAAAACCCTTCACAACTACTTGGAGGCTTTATCAGCTATTTTCACGGCAATTATGGACCCTCCCCCGACCCCACACACCCACACACACACACACACACACACA
>NW_006800104.1:148053-157260 GCF_000485575.1 Poecilia formosa
TGATCAGTTGGATGGATAAAAAAGCCTGACATCATGACGCGTTGTAACACATTACTGCGGTAGTCTTTTTTATTTATTTATTTTTTAAAGGATTTTTTCGGCACTAGTTTATTTGACAACGATCTGACTGTAAGGGGACAGAGAGAGCGGAGAGAGGCCTGGGCCCAGCGAATGGAGGACGGGAGTCGGACTCCTGATTACCGCGGGCTAAAGTCTCTGTATGCGTTGCGCCGCGCTAACCACCGCGTCGCGCAACGCCCCTATTGCGGTAGCCTATGCTGTAATTTACAGTTTGTAATTATTAAATTATTTAAATTTTTATACAATTTGAGCTTTCTGACGAACTTACGTAGTCCACCTTCTTTATTTTCTGGGAAAAATCTGTTTAGTCATGTAATTGCGACTAGTCGACTGGCCCAGAAAAAAGTCAGTGCAGAGAAAAGAATCGACGAGTCGACTAGTCGACTAATTGGTGCAACCCCTACTGTTTACACCAATGTCCAGCGGTTGGAGTTCTTTTGTTAATCTCCAAATTAGTTTGCTTCATTTCCTTTTTTCCAGTAGCAGTGAGATGGGCGCGCATGGAGTTGGAGATGAACATGGACGGTGATGCGTGGAAAAACCTATTTGGTTTTTAACGGAGGCGTATGCTGCCGAACTCGGACAACAATTCTCTAATTGGTTTATTGCTGCTGGCGTACATACCGTACACTTTATGTGTCAGGGACAGATTTTGGAATTCAGTGCACACATAATATAAGGCGCACCGGATTACAAGGCGCACTGCTGATTTTTGAGAAAATTAAAGGCTTTAAGGTGTGCATTATAGTCCGGAAAATACGGTATATATAATTTTTGCCCTCCCCCCCACCCCCAGAGGTAGTCCTGGCCCCCCCTTGCCCCTCCAACTTTAAAAGTCTAGCTCTGCCCTTGCCATGCAGAGACCACTAAAGGGGCAGGTGCTAAAAAACAAAGCGCACATCTAACCGTATTCTAGGACAGAATATTAACAAAGCCACACAGCTTTCAGAGTTTAATAAACAATGATAAATGACAAAATTGTGAGATATACAATCAAAGCTAAGGCAAATCTCTATGTAGAGCTATGCATATATAAGATATTTTATTAGTAATTTATTTCTGCAGGTCTATTTTGTTATAGGAAAGCATTGCAATATTCAAAACCGCAATTTAGCAAGATATGTAAATTAGAGCTAGACCACAAGACATATTTTGTCTTTACAGGATTACGCTATTAAAAATATAAACAACAATGCAACCTTTTAGTGTACTGTAATCTACACTAAAAGATTGCAGAAGTTTTTGGTGAATTAAAACAAAAACATTTTTTTGGTGAATAAAGTAGTAGAGTGGACTTGCTACTTGCTGCCTGTTTGCTACACTTGCAATGGAGATGACGATGGCCCATTCAGGAAAGCAGAGCTGCATCAAAATTTAACGTGGAACTGCAGAAAAAAGAAAAAAACAACAAAAGCAAAAATTGAATTGTTAATGCATGTCACCATGAGAAAAGCCTACTGAGTTTTGCTTTAAAAAAATACTTTTAAAAAAAATTAAAATCACTCATTTTTGTCTCATGAAGTGAAAAAATTATTTGCAAAACAAACTTATTGGCGCATGTCAGAAATCTTTTCTTAGTATTCCAAGTTTTTGTTTGTGACTCAAAGTTTTGCTTGTGATTCTCACATGATGTCAGGGGCAGGGCCTAAAATCACAACAAAAGATTTCTGATGTGTGCAAATAAAAGTTTATGTTTGTCAAATAACAAAAATTAGTTATTTAATTTTTAAAAAGTTTTGTAAACAAAACTTTTTGTTTAAAAACAAAGAAATCATTACAATTCCAAAAGTTTTGATTACAATTTTATTTTACTTAACTGAGGTTGGTTTTTGTGTTTTTTTTTTCATTGAATAATTGTGAAACAAATTTAACTGCATACTCTGCGAACCAGACCCTAGACTTACTTAAAGTCTGGATTGAGTTTTTTCCCCTTCACTAATGACACGCTTTTATTGGACAGGAGCAGCTTGATTGATTATTACATACATTATATCTATCATGGTAATTCAGGGTGAGTTATTTTTAATTCTAAATGAACTTTTATTTAAGTGCTATTTTCCTTCAAGATACATTTACCTAACACTAGAATAAATACAATGTACATTATGCAGCAAAGGAAATTAGAAGACCATTATGGAAATGATAGATTTTGGAAGGGCGATATCCACCTATTGCATAAGCAATACTGAAGAACGACCGCTATCATTAACGATACAGGGAAGAAACTTTTTAGTTATCTTGCTTTGCTAGCAAACTTGTTAGCTATCAGCTAGCTAATAACACAACAACAGCCTAGTGTATGTATGATAAAAATACAGAATCAATAGATAAGAACAGTTTTTCCTCACCTGGCTGTCTCCTCCCGCTCAGTAGTTCTTCAGAGAAAGGCAGACGCAGAGGCCTGTCAATGTCTGTTGTATTTTATTACCTCTCTGCTTAAACTGCTACTCCGTGCTGAAGCAGAAACGACACAACGTTCAATGTTTTCTGTCATCTGACAAGTAGCAAGTCTACTCTACTACTTTATTCATCAAAAACATTTTTTTGTTTTAATTCACCAAAAACTTCTGTAATCTGGAACGTTTGCTACGTTGACCTCCACAGTTAGCCGCCTTATCTCACTGTGTGAGAGGCAATTGCGTCATGCGTCACGGGCAAAAGGTCAAAGGTAACAAGGTGACCAGAGGGCTTATTTTGTTGTACAAAAAAACCCCAACAAAAAAACAGATAATTTTAGCACATGTTATGTGTCAGAAGAGGGCTTAGGAAATAATACAAAAAAAAAAAAAATTAACCAAAAGGGCACTTGGGCAGGTGCTCAAGTCCCCCTAGATATCCCCCCCACCCCCCGTACATGCCTGCTAGTAGGCAATACTCTCGGACATTGTTATTGTAAAAATGTGCTATTTAAGTATCTAAACATTCTAACGGACAATGTATTTATCTTATTTTCAAGTATATTATGTGTGTTTATTGTCGTTAGTGTCAGTGTCAGAGACTAATGGGGAAATTATAGTTCGGCCTTTTTACTTCCGAAGCATGACGAAGTACAACAAGCCTCATAGCTTAACAGTAACGCAGCTCTGGTGTCAGAGATCTGGTTCAGCTGACTGTTCAGGTTCAAAGTTGTTCCTTTTAGAAAAATATGACAGTGTTGCTTAATGTCTCCATGTTATTTTGTTTTATTTCCTTTGCATGTTTCTCGTGAAGAGCTCGAATCGGACGGTGTTTACAGCAGTGTGTACAGGCGGATCAGTTGCTTGGTTGTCTGTCTTCTCTCTCATTCCTATAAACTCGCTCTTTCAGGCTGAATACAGAAGTGATTCCATGGAAATAACTCAGGGACAGCTCCTTTATTTACCATCCGATAAATTCGTTACCGGGGAAAACGAATTTACCATTCGTTTCTCCCGGTAGTTGTAGGCTGAAGAAGCTGATCCAGAATGAAGTGAAGGTTGCAAACTTTGCTGTGCGGCGTTAGCTTTAACTGGTAGTTACGAATATTTACAAGCCACCATCTTCTTAATTCAGGATCGCTTGGAAATTAATAAAAACTTAAAAGCCCATTATATTAGGAAGACAACAATTTCATAGTATTGCTTTTTTTTGCGTCTGAAATACAACTTTGTCTTTTCTAGCTGTCATGGTAACTCAAAGCGGAAACAAGTGAGCCACATTGGCTCATGCAGATGTGACATCAATGCCGTACATGCAAAGAGCCCATTGCTTGGATTTTAATCGGTGCGTTTTGCATCCACTGAAAACAATGATGTTGACAAATAAACTGGACATTATGACTGGACAGTATGCTGTACGTTTAGTGATATTTTCACAGTTGCGGTCTTGACTGGTCTTGAAATAAAATGCCGAGTCCTCAGCGCCCAAGACCGAGACAAGACCGGTCTCGACCAAATGTGGTCGAGTCCAAGATGAGACCGAGACCATCAAAAAAATGGTCTCGAGACCAAGACCGATCTCGAGTACGGTATTTTCACCCAGTGGTTTGTACTATAAAGTATTTATTTTTCATTTAGCTTAATCAATTTTGATTATTTTTTCTTCAAAATCACTGAATTTTGGCAATTTCCCACTCAAATGCCCAGAATTGCAGATTCGATTGTGCAACCTCTCGCTAACTATGCTGGCTGCCATTCAAGTCCATCCGTCCTTCCATTTTGTATACACCCTTGTGCCTTAGTGGGGTCGGGAGGGGTGCTGGTGCCTATCTCCAGCTAACATTACAGGCGAGAGGCGGGGTCACCCTGGACAGGTCGCCAAACTGTCGCAGGGCAACACAGAGACAGATGTGACAAACAACCATGCTCACACCTAGGGAGAATTTAGAGCAGGGGTCACCACCTCCAGTCCTCGAGGGCTACCATCCTGTAACTTTTAGATGCATCTCTGCTCAAACACACCTGGATCAAATAAACTGCTCGTTTCCAGCCTATTGCAGAGAGGAATGAATGCTGGTGAGGGAATTCAGACATTTTGGAGCAGAGGTGACTCTAAAAGTTGCACGATGGTAGCCCTTGAGGACTGGAGTTGGTGACCCCTGATTTAGAGAGACCAATTAAGCTTTTAACCAATTAACAGTCATGTTTTTGGACTGTGAGAGGAAGCCAGAGTACCCAGAGAGAACACACGCATGCACAGGGAGAACATGCAAACTCCATGCAAAGACCCCAGGCTGGGAATTGAACCCAGAACCTTCTTGCTGCAAGGCAACAGTGCTACAAACTGTGCCACTGTGCAGCCATTCAAGTCAAGTCAAATCAAGTCAAGTGTGTTTTATTGTCAAAAATCTATGTAACAGGGTTAACACAGGAGTTTGAAATTGCGTTTCACCAGACTCCAATGTGCAGTTAAACTAAACATATAAACATATAAATAAGACATTGACAGTAACCCCCCCAGGGCTCCCCCACGCACGCACACACGCACACACACACACACACACACACACACAGACACAGCAATACACTGTGCAATAAGAAGACAATAAGGCAATACACAAGCATACACACACACACACACACACACATAACAGCAGAAGTACAATCAGTGAACATACAGGTAATGTGAGGTAATGTAGATATGTAGATGCTGTGTGCAAGGTGCAAAAAGTAAAGTGCAAGTAGTGTGGTGAAAGAAATGTTTATGAAATGTTCTCTAGTGTCCTTGAAATGTTCATTTAGTTTTCTTCTATGTGTTGATGAGTCTAATGGGTTGTGGAAAGAAGCTGTTTCCCAGACTGCTTGTGCGACACTGCAAGCTGCGGTAGTGCTTCCCTAATGGTAGTAGGGAAAACAGTTTGTGTGCTGGGTGAGTGGGGTCTCTCATTCAATGAGAGCATGTTCCTCCTGTCTGCACGTTGCCAATAAAATGGTCAAAAAACATTTAATATATGAACTGATTTTCCATAATTTAGCTTATGTATAGTGTTTTTTGTCATCAACTGTGTGTGTAACGTGTTTCATGCACTGAGGAGCGATCATAAAAGGCAGAGAACAGATTGGAGGTGAGGAAGGCAGTTTTCTTGCCATGGGGCCATGAGGGGGCGCTCATGATCCCAGACATTGGTTTTGTGGCTCCACCTCTGCAGAGTAAGTGACAGTGACAGCGAGCTAGCTAGCCATACAGTAAATAAGTCAAGTGCAGCAATATTGTTTTCTCCTCTCTTCAAACGTCAACATGGATGACTACATTTCCACAATTTTCTAAAATGGATTTTCAATCGAAGCACGAAATAATACTAAAGGAAGACCAACGCCAGAGCTGAAAGGTTTGCTTCAAACTATGAGATAGAAGGGTACCCGCTGTTTTCAAACTAAGTGGTATACAAGAAAAGACAGGCTTTGTGGATGTCCAGCTAGAAACTGCCTTTTCTGCTTTCCTTGCCTCCTTTTCTCAACTTGTGTCAAGAATAGACTTGGCTTGGGATGAACTGATATTTTTCTGCAGAATGAGCTGCGCATACATTTATAAGTAAAGGTAAGATGGCAACGACATTTTTTGTTTAGTTTTTTTAATGAAATTTGCATTTTGTGGGCTGGTTTGTGTGTGTAAAGAATGCTGAAAAGAAACTTAACCCACAAACTGCTGTGTTAGATTAGCTGATAGCTCAGCAGTAGCTATTATCAACCACAGCAATCATTTATTAATAATTGCTAAATAAATAAATAAATATTAGGCCTTAATCCATTCTACTACAACAGATTGAATGTTTTGTTCCTTATGTGGGAAACATTTGAGTGTTTGTTTGTTTGTTTTTTTCGTTGGTGTTGAATCCTGAAACAGTGGCGTTGTCAGTTGCTATGGCAAAGAGTCTGTGTGTGTAGCTTGGCCAATACAGAGCGAGAAAGAAGTGGTTTTGAGTTTACTTCGGGTTTTCCCTTTGCTGTGGATCACAGTACTAAAATAATAATTCAATGAAACTTGGAAATGAAGGTATTAACAAAATTATTCTACCACGGCCATGGATGACATGTAAAGGAATCGTCTTTTTGCCCTCCAAGGTTGTCCGCATGTGTGAAATTTCCATATATAAACAATTACATGCATATATATAATATATTTATAAATCTGATTATGATTAAGTCAGTGCCTCACCAGGTATGAACCTTCACTGCATATCACTGAGACACAGTGGAAGATTACAATAGTGCATCTTGTATTTTTGTTATATTCTATTTCAGTTTCACACTTTCTGCATTATGAAACTTGTGGATAAGAGCAATGGTCTTCAGAGTCTTGCTGCCAGTTCCTCTTCCACATAGTGCAAAGTGGGAAACACAGTACACACAACTTGGGAAGAGCCGAATCAGACATTAACCAGCTAGAGATAGACTTAGTGGAGAAAGGGCACAGAGGTCACAGAAGCAACTCCTTCAGTTGCTTCATCCAGAAAATAGAAAATGTGAAGGCAGAAAGAAATAAAATAATATACATATGGAGAAAAAAACAGGTGCCATTAACATTAAGTTAATGGCAGCAATAACTGCACACAATGCACGAATGGAAAGTAGTCTGATAAAATAGAGAATGGAAAAAGTTATTAGCATGACCTCCAGCAAGTGCTGCCTGTGGCAGCATAACTATGGAGATAACTCATAATATTCCATTAGATTATTAAGACTTAGACTTATTTCAGTGTCTTTGCACAAAGACTCAGCAGTCAAACTGGCGATGACCGCTTGGTTAGCGCGTGCACACACCCACACACACACACACACACACACACATGCACACACACGCACACAGAGAACTGCCCCCTATTTCACAAGTATTTCTAGGCACAAATGTGCCTAGAAATATATAATTATACAAATAATAATTTTTCAGACAGCCTGGCTATTTTACAACGAATGCTGTGAGGAACCGGATGAACAGAACATGGAGAGGATGGTTGGAGTCAGAGAGGATCTGGTTTGCTCTGGCCAAGCAGTGTCTGTGTGCAATGTTCTGAGAGGGGGAAGTGGAGTCCCAATGATCCTCTTCGCTGTCTTCACCACTCTTAGCAGAGACTTCCAGTCTGAACTCCTGGAGGTTGCAGACCAAATGGAGATACAGCTGGTCAGCAGGCTCTCAATGGTTCCTCTGTAGAAGGTGGAGAGGATGGGACGAAGAAGGGAAGCCCTTCTTATCTGTCACAGAAAGTGCAAGTGCCACTTTAAATCAGCTGACAAAAAACACTTTAAAAGTATTTAAAAATTGTGTTTCTTTCTGTAGCTTCCTGTGTCTAACAGATTTACTCATCATTTGGTCCTGACATTGTATTATCTTTAAAAAAATAAAACCAGATTAACAACATGAAGTTTAAGTGTTAACCTTGTGAAGTTTAGGTGTTAAATAAATAGGTATTGCATCCCCATCTAATGATAAAGAGAAAAATGGGAGAGAGAAGTATGTCACGTAGAAGAGAAAATCCCAATAAAACAGTCAGAGAGAAGAAAGGGGCTGTTACTGTATTAATTTATCTGAAAGTTGCTGATTTTGTATGTTTATCTCCATTCTAGGAACATCAGATAATTAAGAAATCAGCCCGCTCCATGAGCACTGTTCAAGTAGAGTCTCCATGGCAACTGGCACAGCCGTCTATTATCTCCAGCATAGTGCTGATGAAAGGCCAGGGGAAGGTGAGTGCTCTCCTTTGACACATATGCATATCTAAAGCCCAGAGGTTGTCTTTAGGGAAGCTCTACATGTGGAGTCTTTTTAATATTGTGTGAGGTTTTTTTTATAAACGCAGTCATATTGAACATCTGCAACTGCAAAATCGTTTCATGAATGAATTATGCAGTCACCTGTCTTGATGTGGCTCTAAGTCACATTAAGATCATAAATGTCCTCAAAGTCCGGTTATAGTATGAATAAAATTATCTATTAAACTGTTAAAATATTAAAAAAACTGAATATCTACATTCAGTTTGAACCTCATAAGATTAGATAATATTTCACATCTTTACAAATTTGTTATTTGGCCCCATGCAAATAAAATGTAATAAAAATAATTGATAAAATATTTTTTACAGAACTGTTATCTTGGAGCTCTATTTCTGGGGTCCTCTGTGGTCTAGAAGGCCACAGAAATAGCTGTGGTTGGCTATTTTACACGCTGCATGTGGCTTGAGTTTGACACAAGCTCTAAGGCAGTGGTCCCCAACTCCCGGCCCGTGGACCGGTACCGGTCCGTGGACCAATTGGTACCCGGCCGCGCAAGAAATAATTAAATATTTCCGTTTTATGTATTAAGTCTGGAGGATCTTTTATTTTGAAAATCCTTTAACTCGATTCTCTTGGTTACTTGCGGGCCAATGCTCAAGCCCACAAGCAGCAAATTGAGTAAGAAACGGAACAGATGTCTTTGGAAAGTTTCTTTGCAAAGGGGAAAAGGCCCAGAGAAGAGACAGGAGGATGGGTTTATCCCAGACCAGTAGGTGAGTCCCACATTACAAGCCCGCTCTGCGTAACATGCAGCAACCGGTTTGCTATTGAGGCAATGAAGCTTCAAACTGCTTCTCCACGTAGAGACCCAGCAGGCAGTGGATATAAGCAACACCTCGGGTGTTATTGTCTCTCATCACTCCCAGATGAGACCGTCTCGTTGCAGAGAAACAAGCTCAG
>NW_006800104.1:157270-171995 GCF_000485575.1 Poecilia formosa
GTCTTTTTGCCCTCCAAGGTTGTCCGCATGTGTGAAATTTCCATATATAAACAATTACATGCATATATGTAATATATTTATAAATCTGATTATGATTAAGTCAGTGCCTCACCAGGTATGAACCTTCACTGCATATCACTGAGACACAGTGGAAGATTACAATAGTGCATATGGTACTTGTATTTTTGTTATATCCTATTTCAGTTTCACACTTTCTGCATTATGAAACTTGTGGATAAGAGCAATGGTCTTCAGAGTCTTGCTGCCAGTTCCTCTTCCACATAGTGCAAAGTGGGAAACACAGTACACACAACTTGGGAAGAGCCGAATCAGACATTAACCAGCTAGAGAGAGACTTAGTGGAGAAAGGGCACAGAGGTCACAGAAGCAACTCCTTCAGTTGCTTCATCCAGAAAATAGAAAATGTGAAGGCAGAAAGAAATAAAATAATATACATATGGAGAAAAAAACAGGTGCCATTAACATTAAGTTAATGGCAGCAATAACTGCACACAATGCACGAATGGAAAGTAGTCTGATAAAATAGAGAATGGAAAAAGTTATTAGCATGACCTCCAGCAAGTGCTGCCTGTGGCAGCATAACTATGGAGATAACTCATAATATTCCATTAGATTATTAAGACTTAGACTTATTTCAGTGTCTTTGCACAAAGACTCAGCAGTCAAACTGGCGATGACCGCTTGGTTAGCGCGTGCACACCCACACACACACACACACATACACATGTTTGTGTTGCTATCTTTGTGGGGACTTTCCATTGACTTCCATTCATTTTTACAGCCTAAACCTTACCTTTACCCTTTTCATAACCCTAACCATCACATACCTAACCCTAACCAAAACTCAATTCATACCTTAGTCCTAACTCTGACCCCTGACCCAAAAACAGGGTTTCCCCTTATGGGGACCAGGCTCCGGTCCCCACAAGGTATTACAAATGCACACGCACACACACACACACACACACACACACGCACGCACGCACACATGCACACACACGCACACAGAGAACTGCCCCCTATTTCACAAGTATTTCTAGGCACAAATATATAATTATACAAATAATAATTTTTCAGACAGCCTGGCTATTTTACAACGAATGCTGTGAGGAACCGGATGAACAGAACATGGAGAGGATGGTTGGAGTCAGAGAGGATCTGGTTTGCTCTGGCCAAGCAGTGTCTGTGTGCAATGTTCTGAGAGGGGGAAGTGGAGTCCCAATGATCCTCTTCGCTGTCTTCACCACTCTTAGCAGAGACTTCCAGTCTGAACTCCTGGAGGTTGCAGACCAAATGGAGATACAGCTGGTCAGCAGGCTCTCAATGGTTCCTCTGTAGAAGGTGGAGAGGATGGGACGAAGAAGGGAAGCCCTTCTTATCTGTCACAGAAAGTGCAAGTGCCACTTTAAATCAGCTGACAAAAAACACTTTAAAAGTATTTAAAAATTGTGTTTCTTTCTGTAGCTTCCTGTGTCTAACAGATTTACTCATCATTTGGTCCTGACATTGTATTATCTTTAAAAAAATAAAACCAGATTAACAACATGAAGTTTAAGTGTTAACCTTGTGAAGTTTAGGTGTTAAATAAATAGGTATTGCATCCCCATCTAATGATAAAGAGAAAAATGGGAGAGAGAAGTATGTCACGTAGAAGAGAAAATCCCAATAAAACAGTCAGAGAGAAGAAAGGGGCTGTTACTGTATTAATTTATCTGAAAGTTGCTGATTTTGTATGTTTATCTCCATTCTAGGAACATCAGATAATTAAGAAATCAGCCCGCTCCATGAGCACTGTTCAAGTAGAGTCTCCATGGCAACTGGCACAGCCGTCTATTATCTCCAGCATAGTGCTGATGAAAGGCCAGGGGAAGGTGAGTGCTCTCCTTTGACACATATGCATATCTAAAGCCCAGAGGTTGTCTTTAGGGAAGCTCTACATGTGGAGTCTTTTTAATATTGTGTGAGGTTTTTTTTATAAACGCAGTCATATTGAACATCTGCAACTGCAAAATCGTTTCATGAATGAATTATGCAGTCACCTGTCTTGATGTGGCTCTAAGTCACATTAAGATCATAAATGTCCTCAAAGTCCGGTTATAGTATGAATAAAATTATCTATTAAACTGTTAAAATATTAAAAAAACTGAATATCTACATTCAGTTTGAACCTCATAAGATTAGATAATATTTCACATCTTTACAAATTTGTTATTTGGCCCCATGCAAATAAAATGTAATAAAAATAATTGATAAAATATTTTTTACAGAACTGTTATCTTGGAGCTCTATTTCTGGGGTCCTCTGTGGTCTAGAAGGCCACAGAAATAGCTGTGGTTGGCTATTTTACACGCTGCATGTGGCTTGAGTTTGACACAAGCTCTAAGGCAGTGGTCCCCAACTCCCGGCCCGTGGACCGGTACCGGTCCGTGGACCAATTGGTACCCGGCCGCGCAAGAAATAATTAAATATTTCCGTTTTATGTATTAAGTCTGGAGGATCTTTTATTTTGAAAATCCTTTAACTGGATTCTCTTGGTTACTTGCGGGCCAATGCTCAAGCCCACAAGCAGCAAATTGAGTAAGAAACGGAACAGATGTCTTTGGAAAGTTTCTTTGCAAAGGGGAAAAGGCCCAGAGAAGAGACAGGAGGATGGGTTTATCCCAGACCAGTAGGTGAGTCCCACATTACAAGCCCGCTCTGCGTAACATGCAGCAACCGGTTTGCTATTGAGGCAATGAAGCTTCAAACTGCTTCTCCACGTAGAGACCCAGCAGGCAGTGGATATAAGCAACACCTCGGGTGTTATTGTCTCTCATCACTCCCAGATGAGACCGTCTCGTTGCAGAGAAACAAGCTCAGAGCTCCCATTAGTCATTATCGTGAGTTAAAATTTTCATGAAAATAAAATGTTCGTTTTTGTGGCGCGTCTGTATCTTATTTTGAAGGGATATGTAAACATTACCATAGCGACCAGAGTCAGAGAGCATTTGGGCAGTGGTCGAGAGGAGATGAGTAGAGCTTGTGAGTCTTAAGTCTGGTTTGGACGGCAAGATTTAAGGATTGTCAGCCAATTCTCCAAACCTCTGTGACCACAGAGCTGATAAAAGTACAACAGGTTTGATCGGTTCGTGTCTCCAGCCACACGGCAGGAGCAGCACACCACAAGAACCGATTCCAGTCACAAACATCACGATTCCAGAAGAAAATCCACCAAACCCCCCAACATAGCATACTGGAATTTAGAATGACAAAACACGGATGACGATGTAGAAGCAATAGAGATAGTTTGTGGACTCATTTTAAGAGATAAAAGACGCAACAAAAAGAAAAGGCGGTGGATAAAAGACAGCGGGAGCAGCCGCTCTATTTGCTGCACTATGATTTGGAGGCGACTCAGTTTTTTCATAGTTAACATTTTTAACTGAATAAACATATATAATAATGATTTTTACATATAATAATAAACATTTCCACATATCATCTCCGAATCCACCGGACTCACAGTTGCGCGATATGTCAGCTGTTTGGGATTCCCCTCTCTTCTTACGTCACCGCGCTTTCTGATTGGCTACCTGTCACATTCAACAGGTTGTATTCTCGTCCCCAGTCAGGGAAAACCCCACAGGCTGCGATAAAAGGGCAAAGACAACCCAAATTGGGCATATTGAGGAACACCAACATGCAGAAGCCTTATCTGACGGTTCATTTACTGTGATGTTCCATGCCCAGGGCCTTGGGTTCAGTATCGTTGGTGGGCAGGACTCAGCACGTGGCCAGATGGGCATTTTTGTCAAAACAATTTTTCCTCATGGAGCTGCTGCAGCTGACGGGCGACTGAAAGAGGGTAATTATTCCTCCTTATTCTGGATGTCTTTGCATTCACAAAACAGTTAAAGTTAACCGATGGTACACAGTATTACACTTACGAGGTTTAATTGTTTTCAGATTTTCATTGATGTCGAAGTGTCACCTGTAGGACATAGTATTTCTCATCACCTCATCCCCCAGTCTCTGTTCCGTCTGAGTTAGATGGAGTGGGAAAAAGCTCTACAAATTTTACTATGTTTCCATCCTTGAACCGCTTGTGCTCCCTACAGGAAATGATTCAATATGATTGTGAAGTCTGCGTGGCTTATATTCTACCTCACATTTCAAACACATACTTGAACTCTTTGAATTCAGATAGCTTTAATTAGAGAAATGTTATTTATATTTACAATTAAAATCTTTGGCTGAAGTGGTGCTTGCAATCCTAATGTAGCACAGAGCACAAATTCATCCTACAGATCAACTTCAAAACCCTGAGATATTTATGTACAATTGATGCAGATCAGGAAGTTGGGACATTATATACATTCAGTCTACTGTAGATGAATAGCTCATAATCTAGGTGCAATCATTTAATGTTATTGTTTATATGCAGTTAGTGGGACCACAGTCAGTGTATGTCTTACACTGACTTACACTGTGTAAGTCAGTGTCACATGTGACATGTATATTTACATGTGACTTTTTCACATGTAAATATACATGTGAAAAAGTCACATGTATATTTATCTATCTGCTTGATGTGTGATGACAGGATTGTTTTTGACATCACATGTTAAAATGGCACATTGAGAAAGTCGAGTGCTCCTCTGACCCAGAGATCTGGAAGACGGCTTGTCTCTATCCCGCCTCTACAGCCAGTGCACCAATCAACAGCTAACTTAAAACCAGCCCCATCTAGGCGGCCCGATTGGAACCAGTTCTCACAGTTCAAAAATATTAAAAATAGTTTTCATAACAATGATGCCAAAGGTCAAATAAAGAGTTTTTATTCATTTTCAGCCTGATCAAACACTATGGGGTGCTATAAGTTGGTAACATTTTTACTTCCAAAATGTACTGAATTTTTGTGGATATCTTCAGGATATGGATATCTTCAGGAAGCAACCCTTGAACTATCAATATGGTAATGATTGGTCAAAGTGGGCATGGCATATGCGCAAAAAATTAGGTCTTTGGAAACATTTACAAAATGTCACTTATTGAACTTAGAGGGCTAAGACAGTCAGGATATTTCCCTTGCATACACCCTAAAATTGCTGACCCAAATTTGCAGTTCTATATAAAAGCATGCCGTTGCTATTCATAAAACTTGCAACTAACAGTAGCAGTAGCAGCTCCGACTCTGTTTGGTGGAACATCTTGAAATTTGGAATGCTATTTAAATCCATCCTACCTACATAGCACAAGAAATATTCAGATTTAAGCGTCCCCCTGGGTTAATTACTCTATATTATAAGCAACATGGGCAGTTTTTATTTTATTTAGAAATAAGTTTAGACTGTCGTATTGTGAAATTTAGGCAATTACGGGATGTGATTGCCCATTTTGAGATGTTTTGAAACATCTCAAAATGTTTAAAAAATTTGAGAATATTTTGAAACATTATGATTTTTTTAGCAAATTTCTGAATGCACTGTGTTCAAAATTATTTGGCAAGTTTTAGTTTTGACCATATCATTTTTATGTATATTTTCCAACTCCAAGCTGTATAAACTTGAATGCTTATTGAATATAAACATATCAGCTGATATGTATTTTTTTATTGAGGGAGGGTGGGGCCTAAGGAGATCAACACTCTAAATAAAGGTATACATAATTATTAGGCAGCTTTTTTACCTTAGGCAAAATGGGCCAAAGAAGAGATTTAAGTAACTCTGAAAAGTCCAAAATTGTAAAAAAAAAAATCTTTCAGAGGGAAACGGCACTCTTGATATTGCTAAGATATTTGGGCGTGATCACAGAACCATCAAACATTTTGCTGCAAATAGTCAACAGGGTTGCAGGAAACAAGTTGAGAAAAAAAATACATAAATTAACTGCAAAAGATCTTAGAAGAATCAAACATAAAGCTGCCATGAACCCATTATCTTCCTGGCCTGTCATATTCCAGAACTGCAACCTAGCTGGAGTTCCCAGAAATACAAGATGTTCAGTGCTCAGAGACATGGCCAAAGTAAGGAAGGCTGAAACCGGACCACCACTGAACAAGACATATAAGTTGAAACGCCAAGACAGATCTGAAGATAGATTTTTCAAAAGTTTTATGGACTGATGAGATGAGAGAGATTCTTGATGGACCAGATGGATGGGCCCGTGGCTGGATCAGTTATGGGTACAGAGCTCCACATCACGTCAGATGTCAGGAAGGTGGAGACAGGTACTGGTATGGGCTGGTATTATTAAAGATGAGCTAATTGGACCATTTTGGGTTGAAGATGGACTCAAAATCAACTCCCAAACCTGCTCCCAGTTTTTAGAAGACACTTTCTTCAAGCAGTGGTACAGGAAAAAGCTTGCATCTTTTTAGAGGAGTAAATGCATGCATTTACTGATCGTGTGCATCAGTTGTCAGGGACCAGGCAGTACAAAACGCAGAACACAGGTAGTTGAATTCAAAAAGGGGTGGGTTTTATTTACCCAAAAATATGAACAAAAGTTAACATAACAATTAAACAGGCATGCCAATAAAAGAGGTCAACATAAATTACTAGATGAAGACATAACTGACAAAACAATAAACTGACCTAACTGAAATGACACAGAAGGGGATTTAAATACANTTATTAATTTACATTTCCTTTCAAGCACAGAATATCTAAATGTATTCTTCATAAGCTTGGAATAGGGTCTAATAATCTAATAATAATAGTAATAATAATAACAATCTAATCTAAGTAATAGTTGCTATGGCGGCGCCCTATATCCCTGCAGCTGCTTCGGCTCTGTTATACAACCAATTTATTGCTTAATTCAATATTTTCTGCTACAATAACTCAGAGAAACAGCGTAAGAACAGTCTATGACCATCAGACTATGTTAATATTGAGCAAATTCAGTTATCTGGACTTCATAAATTTGGAGATACGGACCTCTCTACAAAGCCTTGGACTGCTATGTCAGTTAAGTCATTTAGATTAGTTGAATCAAGCTAACTTCACAGCAGTGGAATCTTCCAACAGCCCAGGCCTATGGAGACACCAGAGATGACGTAAGAGAAAACTAAGGTGAGGGTGTCAGGGTGGACTTACAGCTAAGCTAAAAGCTAACCCTTTCCAATTGCTGCTTCCCTCCATCTTGCTTGCTAATGTACCATCCCTTGAAAGCAAATTGCACTACCTAAAGCTAGATTTAACCACCAAAGGGTAAAGAAACTGCTGCATTCTCATTTTCTGCGAGACATGGCTAAACTCATCTGTCCCTGATAATGCATGGAGGGGCTAACAACTTTTAGAGCTTACAGGAGCCATGCTCTTTCTGGTAAATCCAGGGGAGATGTTTGTACTTACATTAACAACAGCTGGTGTAACAACACCACCCAGATCTCTAGCCATTGCTCTGTGGACATTGAGTTCATGATTGTTAGATGCAGACCTTTCTACCTATCCCGGGAATTCACCATTGTTATCATTTGCTGTCAACGTCCCGCCCAGTGCCAACACCAAGCAAGCACTGAGTACTCTTCACAATGCCATCTGTGACAGACAATCTATAAATCCAGAGAGTGTTTTTATTGTTGCTGGAGACTTTAACCCTTGTTTACAAATGGTGTCCAACTAACCCCACACCAGTACCACTTGTATCATTTTCCTTAGTCCTCGTACGTTTGCCTCACACACACAAGGGTTAACAAGGCTAACATGAAGACTGTTCTTCCTAATTTCCATCAACATGTGGATTTTCTGACCAGAGGAGAAAACACACTGGATTTGGTCCACACCAATGTCAAGAAGACCATCAGAGTAATCCTGTGGCCCCATCTCAGCTTTTCAGATCATCTTTCATTTATGCTCATCCCAGCATATCAACCCCTGCTCACCAGGGTGAGAGTGGTGAAGTGGTGAAGAAGGTGAGAGTGTGACCTGTGGGAGCTATGTATGCACTGCAGGACTGTTTTGAGTGTACAGACTGGGGCATTTCAGAGAGGCCGCTACACGCAACCAACACACAGACATGGAGGAGTATGTAGCATCTGTGTCAAACTACATCCAGAGGTGTATGGAGAAGGTTACAGCAACAAACTCAATAGTCACACGGGCCAACCAGAAACCTTGGATGACTAAGGAAGTGTATTCTAGACTGAGGGAGCATAATGCTGCTTTCAAATCTGGTGACATGGCTGCACTTAGATCAGTGAAGGCCAATCTAAACCATACCAGCAAGGCAGCAAAACATGCCTACAGTCAAAAGATCCAATGTTTCTTTCATGATACCAGCAACACCAGACAACTGTGGCAAGGCATCCAGTCTGGGACTGATTATAAAACCACATCTTCATCCTGCCAAGATGGCATTAGCTTCCTTAATGAGCTCAACAGCTTCTTTGAAAGATTTGAAGCCCTAAATAAAACCCCTGCAAGGAAAGCTACCCCAAACCCTGATGAACATGCCCTCAGGCTCAAAACATCTGCTGTACAAAAATCACTGAGGAAGGTCAACATATGAAAAGCTATGGGTTCTGACAACATTCCAGCAAGGCTGATCAAAGAATGTGAAGACCAACTAGCCCATGTGCTCAAAGACATTTTCAATACGTCACTGTACCAGACCATAGTCCCCTCATGTTTTAAGTCAGCTATTATTATTCCAGTGCCCAAGAAACCAACCATCACGTGTCTTAATGACTTTCGACCCATTGCATTAAAATCTATCATCATGAAATGCTTCGACAGAGTGGTTAAGGATCATATAATCTCCACAATTGTCTCCATCATTTGACTCAATGTTCCAGTTTGCATACAAACCTAACCCCTCGACTGAAGATGTCATCTCCACTGCTCTTCATCTGAGACTGGTACATCTGGAGAAAAGAAAAACCCACGTACGGATGCTATTTTTGAACTTCAGCTCAAAATTTAATACAATAATTCCCCAGGAGCTCAACTGGTATGCAAACTGGTCTCCCTGCACTTCATCACTCCACTGTGCAACTGGCTGCTGGACTTCCTCACCGGCAGAACTCAGTCTGTCCTTGTGGGTAATAACATCTCCAATGTCATTTCTTTGAACACTGGTTTCCCCCAGGGCTGTGTCCTGATCAGCAGGGGTGCTGTTTACCCTGATGACCCACGACTGTCGTCTCAAGTTTAACGCCAACCACATCATGAAATATGCAGACAACACAATGTGGGACTCGTTCAGGACAACAATGAAGTGAACTACAGAAAAAATGTACAACATCTTGTGGAATGGTGCAGAATAAACAACCTGTTCCTGAACGTCGACAAGAGGTCTCGACCAGAGGTCGCGCTAGACTGTTTTGTCATTTTGACCGACAGTATTAAAAAAAATCGGTCATGTACTATTTTTACCTGTCAAATTAATAATCATATTAACATTGACTATTTAGCTGCATTTTTAAGCGGTTTAGTTAATATTCACCTAGTTGAACCATGAATCCAGATCCCATCACACATAAAGCAGATGAATGCATCTAACTTTTTCTCTGTAGTGACAAAAACTTCTGACTGAGGCCCCAATAACTTATAAATTAAACGACTCCACTTACATTACCAGCACTTCACCTGCTGGGGTCTGAATGCACAGCCTCACTAATTCCTCCTGGTTTCCATCTGCAGAAAAATCTGCACTGGTTCATCAGCTAGTTGGATCTGTCTGATCCAAACCGATCAATTGAACTCTGGGAGTTTTTTACCCTGTGCGCTGTCTGGAGGTGCACTATTACAATGATTTTTTTCCGTGGTTTCGCTTCCCCGAAATGGACAGATGTTACGTCTGCTGCACTTCTCCAGAGCGCCACTCTCCTTCTGGGCGCGGGAGGTAATGTCTTCCAGCTCCATTTGTTAAAACTGCTGGGGGAGTTAAGTTTAATTCTTCGCAGCGGCGGAGCCGCGTCCGAATTGGTTGTGCAGCGGACTGCGCATGTTACGGTCTAATTAACTTCTGCACCTTTATTTATTTCCTCAAAATAAACTATCGGCTCCTCTGTTTAGATTATAAATGGATTAACACAACATTGCATTCTCTTTAGTTTTGTCTGGTCTGTAATGGAGACTTGAATTAAATGCGCCATTTCTACCAAAGGTTTTGAATGCACTTCCTAACCAAATGCTCCAAAGCATCCTCTACATAACTCTTCAACACGATGTCATCTCCTGGTCAGAAAGACACATTTAGTTCAGTGTTCATGAGATGATATTCAGAAAGGATTTTTTTTATTGATTGTGTTACGGCCCCTGGCCTCTTGAGGCTGTGCAGGCTCCTTTTTGTTATGCAGGATCAGCTGTGGGAGCACACTTTCCTGATTGGCTGTCTGAAGGCTGTTGGAGAGCAGTTACACTATTGGACCAGCAGAGGATTATCAAGCCAATCAGACGTTGATGAGTCCCACATGCACCCTATAAAAGGCTCCTGAATCATTCCTCTAGAGGGGCAGCTAGTTTGAAGAGGTTTTGTAAAGCTGTCCCCCTTGTTTGATGTTAGCAACTGCTTTAGGCAGTTTGTTTTTAACCATTTTGTACAACTGCTGTGGCAATTTTGAACTGTTTTGTTTCTGCTTGTTCTGTTAAGGAGCTTGACTGCTTTAGTTTAACTTCACAAGCTAGAAGCTCGTGTTTGGGAGGCTTGGTGCTCCCCTTAACATTCCCTTTGTGTGTTCCCTGTTTTCCCCTTTTGGGTTATTTTGAGTTTACTTTGAATTGACTTGTTTGGACATTTTGTAACTTTAATTTGCACCTGACATTCTTGAGTTTGTTCATCCCTTTTGTTTTGCATTAATTGGGTTAATTGTATATTGTAAAACTTTCTTTTATAATAAATAATTTTACATTCGACTTTTTTACTCTGGACACATTTTATGTTACCGCCCCTGAATCCCTAGACCTTGGGGGCGTAACAATTGATTTTAGTTGCCTCTGCGATGAACTCTTTGCGTAAAGTCTGTAACGTCTGCCCATGTGCACCAGTCAGGGGTGTGAATTATAACCTGTCAAATGACCGATGGGCTTTAAATTTTCCCATTTAAAAAAATAACCAGTCAAATACGAAAAATATTCTGTTAACTCGACCTCTGGTCTTGACAGAACCACACACCACTCCTCATTAACAACAGAGCAGTGGAGATCGTTAGCAGCACTAAGTTCCTGGGAGTTCACATTACAGACAACCTCGGCTGGACACCTCACATCACTTTATGATGAAAAAGGCACCGCAGTGCCTGTACTTTCTGAGACGAATGAGAATGGTTCCCCTTCTGCCTACCATCCTCTCCACCTTCTACAAAGCAACCATTGAGAGCCTGCTGACCAGCAGTATCTCCATCTGGCCTGGGAGCTGCAAGGTGTCAAACTGTAAGTCTCTGGAAAGAGTGGTGAAGATAGCGGAGAGGACCATTGGGACTCCACTCCCCCCTATCCATAGCATTGCACACAGATGCTGCTTAGCCAGAACAAACCAGATCCTCTCTGACTCCACCCATCCTCTCCATGGTCTGTTCAACTGGTTGGCGCCTGGCAGGAGATTCCGTAGCATCCGCTGCAGAACAGCCAGACTCAGAAATAGCTATCTCCCACTGGCCATCAGATTGCTCAACAATCCTATCACTACGACGGTTTGAAACTGCTTGATAAATACTAAGTTCTATATATTTAACAATACATTATTTGTTTATTATGTAATTATAGGCACACTTGTGTTTTTGTGTGTGCTCTGGTGGCCAAGCGATGACATTTCATTGCCAATTTCACTTATGTTTCTTTGTGCAATGACAATAAAATAAGTCTAAGTCCTCTTGCAGAAGTATTAATATCCCCAAAGTTGATTAAACTTCCAATGATTCACTTCCTGCTAAAGAGCCCCCTGGTGGTTGAAGAAAAATCCACACAAAATCCATACCGGACTATAAGCTGCATGGTTCAAAGCTTAGGAAAAAAGTAGTGGTTTATAGTCCGGAAATACGGTAATCTTCATCTAGTTTGATGATTTATTTTAATAAAAAGTTATCTTTTTTGACATTCCCACTTTAAGTTCTTATCTTGTTCTGACTGCACTACTCTTTGGACAGGAGATGAGATTTTGGATGTAAATGGAGAATCTCTCCAAGGACTCACACACCAACAGGCCATCCAGACCTTCAAGGTGAGCTTCATGTTTACAATTATTTTAGATTTTCTGAACAAATGCTAAACCAGTTGATTCTTTTCAATAATGCTTCCCCCAAAACATATTTTGTTTTTAAGTAAAACGCACTACAAATGTAGGGCAGAATTATTTCTAAAAGAAAGATGGGTTTATTACACCGCTCTGGCACCTCTCCCGTTGTTGTTGCTTGATCTCTGAAGTTTACCTCGGCACAAATCGCGTGTGCCTGCTTTCACTCAAACTGGATACAGGCTCACCCGTGTGGACATTTATATCAACCCTTGTGAGGATCCATGTGTCTTTCATCAAGGTAAGAGTCAAGCTTAATTCCACCGTGTTTAATTTGCCTCCTCAGCTCAATGTGAACCACAAATGTTCACATTGAGTTGTGCTAAATGTTCATATTTCAGGAAAACTCATCCCATAAAGCTCAGGCAACCAAAACAGTCTCTTATTAAAAACTCAATAGACACAAGATAGAAGAGCTACTAAAGCCACATAAATGAAATTCAGGAATGTAGAAACTCAGAAGGAGAACTATGGAAGCCTGCTTCTGCCACTCCAGTAAAAGAAAAATTATCTTGAAATTTTAAGATACTATCTCGAAATAATTAGATACTATCTGGAACAAGATACTCATCTCGAATGAGATGCTATCAAGATCCAGGATAAAGAGGGCGTTTCCGCGTTTCTCCATCACATATGGTTCCTCCTGCATCTTTTTTGAACACTTTGTTCACGTTTTTGTAAATATGTTCTTAGACACACATACTCTTGCAGGCTTCTAGGTTCTAAAACCAAACATTTCCAACAAAGGCCTTGAGTGGTCCCACGTGGCTGCATGTCTCACAAACAAAGCCTCGCGGAGCTTAGTTTCTATGTCTTTCATTTCGACTGACTCTCTGCAGAGTATTTCTGAGTCGATTAGTGTAGCATTTCTGCCGGATTTTCACAAAATATCAGCCACGACAATGAACAGGGGAACCAACAAGTTCATGTCATCTATTTTGGACGACATCAAGGTGTTTGAGCCACGCGATGCCTCCAACATTGTGCGCGTCACAGCGAAATGCTACCGGTCGATGAGGAAAACACCAGATCCTCACACCCTCAGCATAAATATAGGTGTGGACACTGATGCCTATTGTTCTTGCAAGGCTGGGCAAGTCGGGCATTCATGATTTTGAGGGTTACTTTTGAAATAAGTGATTTCTGTTGTTGGCAAATGTTTGAGTGTGCCTAGACCTGTGTCAGGGACTGGACAGTACAAAGTGCAGAACACAGGTGTTGAATTAAAAAAAAAGGTGGGTTTTTATTTACCCAAGAGTATGAACAAAGGTTAACATAACAATTAAACAGGCATGCCAATAAAAGAGGTCAACATAAATTACTAGACTCAAGACATAACTGACAAAACAACAAACTGACCTAACTGAAATGACACATAAGGGGATTTAAATACTAGTTTAGCTAAACCATGTGGACACAATAGGGGAAAACAAAATGGCTGCCACCTGACAACTAACACAAACAATTAAATAAAACCAAAAAACATCCTCCCTGCACGACACAGGTGGTTCAGTCCAATGAGGCCATCAGCAGTACTTTAGGAACCTCAGCCCTTTGCCACGCCTTTTGTCCACCAGGGAGGGTAGCCAAACACCCAGGTAACTCAAACAAAGAAAACAACATAATTGAATTTCGACCTTGCATTGTTAATATGTGTGCACTCCATATAAACATTGTAAGGTGGAAGAATATAAATACTTAAACTTACAAAACAAACTAAAGTGAAAGGCAACTTATGAGGTGTGGATCTTACCCTGTGTGGCTTGCCATCACAACCTGATGCACTGTATTTGGTGATAGCGTGGCTAACACGATTACAGTTTAGTAAAAAGCCTTTTCAGGTAAAATAAAATCTTTAATGTGTGTCAGATACGGTACACATTGCATATTGATATGTTCAGCTAAAGTAAGACTGTGTAACAGACAGGCTTCAAGGTGTATAAGTTGTATAGGTACTGCCATTATGCGGTACTTAGCTAAAAGATTTTCAGTAATAATATGTTTATTACTGAAGCTGTAAAGCAGAATCTCAAATGGATAAATAATCACTCAAAATACAGCAGGGCCGAGCTCAAATCGTGACACTGCACCTACTAATGGCACTTCCGGTGGCAAGTGTCATTAGGCGCCACAAGTGCCACTGTTTTCGGGGCTAGCTGTCAGTGTTGTCACTGACTTTGGCTGACTTCGGCACCTCATACTGGCACTTCCGCTGACACCTGCCGTTATTGGTCACAAGTGCCACTGTTTTTGGGGATAGCTGCCAGTGTTGCCACCATAGACATTGCCACCATGGTTGCCACTGGCTTTGTCAAATGTACTACATATCCCATGATGCTTTATAACTAGTAGAAGAACTTGAAGACAGACGAAGAAGAAAGAATTTTTCAGGGGGGTTTTTTCGCAGAAAGACCTATGTTAGCTGAATTCCTACACTTTTTGTATATTGTGTATGATTCGTTCATCCTATTCACTAAAGTTCATCTGA
>NW_006800104.1:172005-173760 GCF_000485575.1 Poecilia formosa
AATACTTAAACTTACAAAACAAACTAAAGTGAAAAGTAACTATTAATGAAATGTGGATCTCACCCTGTGTGGCTTGCCATCACACACCCCCCCTCTTCAGGACTCTCGCTGATGCAGCGAGAGAGATAGTCAGCCGTGATGTTCTCCTTTCCTGGTATGTGGCGTACAGTGAACTGGAACGGTTGTAGAGCCAAGTACAAACGGGTAATTCGCCCATTCGTATCCTTCATCTTTTTAAGCCACTGCAGTGCTTTATGATCCGTCTCCAGTGTGAAGTCTCTTCCCAACAGGTAGTAACGGAAGGAGTCTAGAGCCCACTTAATGGCCAACATCTCCTTTTCCACTGTGGAATAGCGAACCTCACCCGGAAACAATTTACGGCTGATGTATGCCACTGGACGACGGCCTCCCGTTGTTTCCTGAAGGAGAACAGCTCCCAGACCCTTATCTGAAGCATCAGTCTGTAATATAAACTCTTCTTCAAAGTTAGGACTGTACAATACAGGTTGCTTACTCAACGACTGCTGGATGTCATAAAATGCCGCCACTGCCTCCTCGGTCCACTGCATATTATTGGGAGAGCGGGTTCCCGTCATGTCTGTGAGCAGAGCTGCCCTGCTGGAAAACTGGGGAATAAAACGACGGTAAAACCCAGCCATGCCCAAGAAAGATCTTAGTTGCTTCCTTGTTTGGGGCAGTGGGCATAATTCCAGTGCCTTCACTTTATTAATTTGTGGCCTGATAACCCCTTTTCCAATGACATGCCCAAGGTATTCTGTCTCAGCAGCAGCTATGGTGCATTTTGATGCATTCACAGTCAACCCTGCTGATTGAAGAGAACCCAGGACAAGGCGTAGATGTTCCAGATGTTCCTCCCAGGTAGCACTGTGAATGACAATATCATCCAAGTAAGCAGCAGCAAAATCAGAGCAGTTATGCAACACTTGATCCATTAGCCGTTGGAAAGTGGCTGGAGCTCCATGTAACCCAAATGGTAAGACTGTAAAATGAAACAGGCCCCATGGAGTCCTGAAGGCAGTGTACTCTCTGGAGCGTTTAGTGAGTGGGACCTGCCAGTAGCCCTTACACAGATCCACCGTAGTCAAGTAGCTTGCTTTTCCCAGACGTTCGAGCAGATCATCAATTCTGGGTGTTGGATAGGAGTCAAACAAAGATATAGAATTTAGGTATCTGAAATCAATACAGAACCTAATGCTTCCATCCTTCTTAGGCACCAACACCACCGGATTACACCATTCACTTTTAGATGTTTCAATGATCTTTAATCGTAGCATCATGTCAACTTCAGTCTTTAATGAAGACAACAGGCGTTCTGGGATTCTATAGCTTAATCGCCTTGCAGTAGCACCTTGTCGTACTACAATGTCATGTTCCACCACACTTGTTCTTCCTGGGTTCTGTTGAAACACTGCAGAGTTACAGAGTTCTCTCACCTGTTGCTGCTTGTCCTGGGGTAGATGGCCAAGATCCAAATCTAGAGAGGCAGAAGGTGGCAAATATTGCTCCTCCACTTCATCCTCTTCCGCCACCCTCCGTATAAGCAGTGCATCTGCCTTGTGTTCAACCCGCTGCACCCACTCTTTTAGCAGATTTATATGCAAAGCCCTGCTGGGCCGCAACTGTCCTGGGGTGGATACTTCATATGTGGCTGGCCCAATCTTCCTCACAACTTCATACGGCCCCTGCCACTTAGCCAACAGTTTGCTGTCATCACTGGGAAGTAGTACCAGTACT
>NW_006800104.1:174263-176770 GCF_000485575.1 Poecilia formosa
AGAGTAGACATAAAATTTGTTCCTTGATCTGTTAATATTTCCCGAGGAAACCCAACCCTTGCAAATAACTGCACCAGGCAAGATGCAATGGGTCTGGCCTTTATAGATTTTAAAGGAAACACTTCAGGGTATTTTGTTGCATAATCTGTTACAACAAGCATGTAACGATTACCTGCTGTACTCCTCTCCACAGGCCCCACAATGTCCATTCCCAGACGCTCAAAAGGGACACCGATGACTGGGAGGGGCTGGAGTGGAGCTTTGGGAGGAATTTTAGCGGAGGTCATCTGACACTCTGGACAACTCTTGCAAAACTGAGCTACATCTTTGCTTAGACCAGGCCAGTAAAATTGTTGTTTTATGCGAGCTGTGGTTTTGTGCTTACCCAGGTGGCCAGCCCAGGGAATCGAATGCCCCAAGGTGATGATGGCACTTCTCACCTGTTGGGGAACCACTAGCTGCAACAGAGACCCCTGCTGATGATAGAGAATGTCATTTTGCAAGATGTACTCCTCACCCTTAAGGTCCAGCTCCACTCCAGGTTTCTTTAACTTTGCCATCTGAAAAAGAGGTGACAAAGACTGATCAGCTTTTTGGAGTTCCCCAATATCACTTGGGATATCAAACCCAAATGGTGGTAATGCTGGCTCAGTATCCATTGGTGCATCCACCGATGAAAATTGAAGTCTCTCCCGCCTCTTTTGTCTGCGGGTCCTCCGTGGTTTTACTGCAGCAGTTTCCAACTCTTCATTGAAAAAGGGAAGGGCACTCAGCATGTCTGAGTGGGTGTCAGCTCGCTTAACCTGGGCTCTGGTAACAGCTAGGTTACTCTCCTGAATCTGATCAGCCTCCAACAGAGCAAACAGCACAGGAAAGTCACGCCCGAGCACAACAGAATAAGGCAAGCCGCTAACCACACCCACATTCATTAGATACATTTGGTCCTTAACCTTAATGTGCATGTCAGCTGTCGGGTAACTTTTCTCATCTCCATGGACACAACAGATTGAGATTGTGTCATATGTCCGAACATTAAACGGAACAAAATCTGCATGAACGAGCGACCGGGAACTCCCTGAATCCAGAAGGGCCATGAGTTCAATCCCATCCACTTCAACTCGGCTCATTTTGATTGTCTTGTCTCCCTGCAGGTCTGTATTAACTTTAGCCCGAGGGCCAGAACACATTTGGACCATTTTAGTTGACTTTCTTGGACATCTAGGTTTCGTATGGCCTTCTAATCCACATAGGTAACAGACAATCCTCTTACCCGAGACCTTTGACATGTTAGTGGAAGGATGATCCTGCAGCTGCGGAGGCTTACTAGCAGTTATATTTGCCGCCTCCAAATGGGGTTGAGGAGTCCTCCGGACGTCTCTTGATGATTTCCACATATTATGACTCCAGACTTGTCCCTTCTTTCTGGCAGCCACAAAGACATCCGCCAGTTCAGCAGCTCTCCTCGCTGATTCAGGATTATGTTCTCGGATCCAGACCTGGAGCTCAGGAGACAACATCCTTAGAAACTGCTCTAGGATTATAATTTCACTAATATCATGAACGGTTTTACCCCTCGGCTGAATCCATTTCCCATAGAGTTCCTTCAGCCTCGCATATAACTCACGAGGACTTTCATCTGGTTTGACCTCCAGAGACCTAAATTTTTGTCTATAGGATTCAGGGTTAATATCATACTTTAACAGGATGGCAGATTTGACTTTATCATAATCTAATGAGTCATCAATGTTCATATGTACGTAGGCACCTCTGGCTCTGCCAGTGAGCAGGGGTATCAAACGAAAAACCCAATCTGCTTTCTGCCACCGATAAGCTGCAGCCATACGTTCAAATGTAACCAAAAAATGTTCAATATCATCATCTTCAGTTAATTTCTCCAGTCTACCCTCCATTTGTGGAGAGAACCGAATAGCAGATGAGGCTGTTGGACTGAGAGCTGTTGGACTGGGACTAGCTGATATTGCCTCAGCCTGCTGAGCAGAGGTAGAAGGCTGATTATCAGACCCAGCTGCAGGAGGATCTAATTGAGATCGTTGTCCAATCTCTGACTGTAGAAGGTTAAACTGATGTTGAAGGGCTTTAAATCGCTGTTCTTGTCGTGCATTTACCTCACTCTGTTTGGCATCTCGGACATCCTGTTGCCCCATATGAGTTTGCAGCATAACCATCAGATCAGACAGAGTTGGCTCCATTTGTTGCTCCTCCATGCCTTCAGTGACCCCCACAGCTTCCTCCTCCTCCTCTTCACAGAGCGGCTGAATAGATCCCTTTTTCTTGTCACTCCTGAGACCACGATGCATCCTCCTATGTGAAGAAGTAGGGGGAGCCACAAGATTCCAAAAAAAAAAAAAAACTTGAGGAAAAACAAAAAAAAAAAAAAAAAACTTGAGGAAAAACAAAAACAAAAATCACCACCTGTGTCTAGTACTGCAAAAAAAATATCCCACTTCTGACACCAATTGTCAGGGACCAGGCAGTACAAAACGCAG
>NW_006800104.1:177273-226999 GCF_000485575.1 Poecilia formosa
TGGATCTCACCCTGTGTGGCTTGCCATCACAATGTTCACATATGGATGTCTATATAAAATTATCTTCTCCAAAAAAGGTGCTTACTAACAACTAGTCTTTATCACTTTATGCTAAAATAAGTGTAGCTACCCAATGTTTAGAGATTGTATATCAATCTCTACCAATAGTTGACATTGGTATGGTACAGATGTAGCAAACCAGAGGAATTAACAAGTTTTTTTTTTGTTTTTTGTTTTTTTCAAAAATAAATGGTGTCTATTCTGATTTGCAAGCGTTGTTAACATCATATAACTTTATATAATGTGGGATTTTCTGCTGACCGGTGTGAACCATGTCTGAAGGCCTGGTTGTGACGTTTTATGGTTCTCACAGCTCCGATGGTCACCAGAGAAGCCAACTCATTTCTTGGTTAATCCATTGGTGCCCGTGGCAGCTGGCTGGATCTACAGTCTTTCTTCTCCATCAGTAACTCGTATGAGGTCACATAACTATTCCCATTCAAATCTCCCCAATTTCTAGGAGACTTAAAAGCTTTATCCAGTCATACAGTAGACATTACTGTGTTGTTTGTTCTCACCATCTTTATGGGTTTTGGCTTCAAAACCAAACTGTAGAAATAAAACCAACCTGGAAGAAATTTGGCTTGATCCCTTGAAAGTGGCCTCCGTCTCTTTAAGAAGGCCATGCTGAAAGGGACACTCTCCCTTTCAGCATGTCATCATGCTGACAGTGTCAGTCTCTGACTGACACTGTTTACAACCGTTCTCAGGAGCCTTGTGTGCTCAGCAGAGATGTTTTCACCAGGTGTTTGCTAATTGCTGCCGCTAGTCTGGAGGTGCAGCGTCGGAGCGCGCGGGGGAGGGGTGCTCCGTTTGGCCACAGCTCAGCTGGGGACTGAAGCTCCAAGGTGGAGCTTTAGGTAAATAGGTGGTGCATTAGTAGGCGCTATGGCACCCCTTGACGGTTGCCATGGTAGATTCAAGGATTTCTCAAACATGCATGATTGAGTTAAAGCAACACAGCAGATCAATGTTTAATTAAGTTATGACAATACACAAAGCTCAAAAAGTTGATTTTGTGTAATTCCTCTCCAATGAGAACTCTTAAAAGTTTTCTGATGTGCTGTCCAGAATCCTAAAGACTATCAGAGGCTCTGCTAAGATTTTTCATGTGGCTAATTGTGCAGACTGCAGTTAATCCCCCTTGCTGTGAAATACTAGCACTGGCTCTTTACATATTTCCACACTGTCTGTAATATGTGTGAATTTCTGGGTTTTTCTAACACCACCTAGTCTGGCTCCATCGTAGGTGGACAGCTCGTTGTCAAGCTCGGCATGCTGAACGAGCACACACACACGCGCACACACACACACACACAGATTAGAGGCAGCCACACGGACAGCGCCGTTGTTAAAGTTTGGAGGACAGGAACAGACACATTGAGGGGCGGCGGAGTAGAAACAGACAGGAAAAGGTCGAGGCAAACGGAGATGGATTTATGGATTTAAGGTGGGCGGGGGGGCGATTCAAAGAGGGGAGAGCTCAAGGAAAGTGAAACTGACTAGATAAATTAGATAATTGTTGATTAACATAAAAGTAATTTCGATAGAACATGGTTATTAGAAACAGTGTTGAAGTAGCTTACCATCTCCGTAAAGAGCAATGCTTAACAGGTAGAAGTGGACATTTTTAGACACTTCACAATTCAATTATGACTCAGTAGGCTATGATGTGAATGTAAACCCACTGAAGTGAGATAATAATAATAATAATAATAGTGGCTAAGCAGCAGAGCATTTTCCCATTGTGACTCTTATTCACTGCTGTTTGTCAAAGTATCCAACACTGTAGATGCCACACATCTAGAAAGACAAAGTTTCATGATCTTGGTGATCCAATCACTTTGTTTGGTCTTGCTGTGTCCCATGAACTCCATAGCACCAAACCCTTGGATCTCAACTGTAGACGGCTGCCAAGTCTTGGAAGTACAAATTTCTTTGCCTTGTTTGTAGTTAAAGAGGAACGGCAACATCACTTGCTCGATGATGTTGCCGTTCTGCAGAACAGATGAGGCAGAAACAACCAGCTGTTCTTGCTGCTCATCAAGCCACTTGTTCCTCTTTAAAGCATTCACCATAAGCTGTCTGGTAATCTCACTTTGGGAGATTTTTTGTGGTAGTTGTTGGATTTAGAATCTTGATGCATTGAAAAATGGTCGACTTGTAATCAGAATTGTACCCAACCAAAGGGAACAGACTCCTGCTGCATTGACAGACAGTTTAATGAGCTCACTGACTGCTATACAGGAGAGGCGTATGCACTTACAATCTTTGTGTTCTTTCGTTTGCTATGGTCACCTCCAACATTTCGGGACTTCAAAAACATTCAATAGCTTTGATGTTGAAGGCCATCACTTCAACATCAAGTACAGACTGAAATCCTACAGGAAGTAGAAGGTTGGACTGCACAGGTTCTTCCTTAGAATGTACCATCCGGTTAGTTGGTGCATATGAGAAAATCTTTGTCTGGAGAACTACAACAGCCTGGCATTATGAATCAGCAGGGAAGCATGTTGATACCATCCATGTTTGGATTTGGTTAAACCCAAGGAAATAGGTTTACTCACATTTCTACTTATGAACAACAAATAAAACGAAACAGGTTTGATGATGGTCTCTGTATTTTCAAGTATTTCAAGGCAAAAGTATCAACCCTTATATTACCAAATGTGAGCAAAACTTTGTTGATGTTCCGCCAATGTAAAAAAAAAAAAAAAGCAATTTCAGTCTTTCCATTAAATAAGAAACGTAACCAAAAATCACGTGAATGAGTTTACGTCATTTAAAAACGTGCCGCACCGTTTTCCTCCTGCCACTTCCTGTCATTTTTATGTTTTCTGCTAGTAGTCACATCTGGTTATGGTTTGTAAATTTTAAACATTCGCAAATAAGTCTTTGAGACAATATTTTTGTATGTTCTTGAGTCAGAAATAACAGAAGAAGCTCCATTTATAAAACATTATGTTTGCTCATTAAGCTTAAATGTCCGGATTACAGTGGAGGTCTGAAATCACAGGCAGGGATAAAGTTGGAGTGTTGGGTGGCCACAAAGGGGAGTGGAGATGAAAAGACCTTTATTCAAACATCAAAACTGAAAATAATACCGTCTTTGCCAAACAAAATCAAAGCACAACAGATGAGGAAAAACAACGAGGGACTGACAGAGAATAAAAGAAACCGAGGAGTATTTATGGAGACTGACATGGTGCCGGTGATGTAATCCGAAACTAGGCGAGATCAGAAAGCAAGACTGACTGAAACAAACCAGGGAACAGAACGAAGCACAAAAGAAGAGCGGGTGTGAATCAAAAGCAATAAAACTAAATCAATGTGAGCTTAACAGAACCAGACACAGGAGGACAACACATTAAATCATTAAACCAGAGAGAAAATAGAACCAAAGAGCTAAAACGTCAGAAATCTATATCCGTAAATTCATTTAGCCCAACATATTCTTCATCTCTATGCCGTTAAACAGATGAACTAGCAGGTTCATTTTGGTCCTCCACATCACTCTCCCTTAAGATTTCACTTTTTTTTCCCATGCTGGCCTTAAATAGCAGCAGTGCTCTGAGTGTGATTATCATTAATTCAGTTTAATTTCCTCTGCCATAATGAAACATTCATATCTGCACATGAATTATTGGGTTTGGGTCTATCACAGGCCGCATCGCCAGAGAAGAAGCAGAAAATGGAGTTGAAGTTTTAAGTAGTGCTCAATATTTGAACGGCGAGTTCCAGGAAGCAGGATAGAAGTTGTATTGACTTCTGTCGATTGTGTTTCACTTTGTCTCTCAGAGAACATCGAACACATTGGAGCATCGGCTGGTCTCCGAGGTATAAAGATGGTGCATGAAGAATAAAACGGGCGAGAAAGACTGGAAATGATGGGAAAACAGGAAAAAAACAAAGGCTGCAGCAAAGAAGAGCATTTTGATACAGCTAAAGTCATCTTCTCTGTTGTTTCTATGAGGCGTTTTTTATTGAATCTATTAGGTTACTATGGTTACCTGGGAGCTTTAATAGCTTTTTCCCACACCAGTACTCAGAGTTCAAATTTGACGTGATCACAGACGTGTTCAAGTGTGTTTCTATGATTGTTTGAGCTACGCTAGCAAACCAAAAGCTAGCCAACAAAAAGCTAGCCAACAGCATAAATGTTTTTATGAACGTCCACTTTCATTCCTAAAAGTTTGTCGCACAACAATTCTTAAAAAAAAAAAAAAGTTAAAAAAAAAACCCAAAAAGTTCCACCATCGTCTGTTTCCATTGACCAGAAAATTGGGCATTTTGACATTTCGAAAACACATTAGCTTAATGGAAACACGACAATTTTGGAAAAACTCATTTTTGAAAAAAACATTTCGGCACCAAGATGAGGCGTTGTTTTTGGATGTATTGAAATCGGTTTAGTTTGTAAAACTTCAATGGAAACACTTTTTTGCGTCACACGATTCACATGATCAACGACTGGAAGTTTCCGCTGGTGCAAACCACAAAAAAGAAGACAACAGGAAGTTGTTGGAGGATGACGGTGCAGCATGTCTCATCGCGGGAACAAACTTATTCACGTGTGATCTTTAAGTGCATTTAATGGAAACACTGCAACCTCTGAGCGATTGTGTTTAATGCAAACACTGTGTGATGCAATTGTTGCAGTTTATTTTTAATTTTGTAATAAAATCTCTGGATTTGGTCTTTTTAACAGCATTTTGCTAGCTTGGCTACCATTTTTTTCCTCTCAAAGTTAAAAAGTTCCATCTTCTTCCTAAAGTTCAATTTGTAAAATAATTAAAAATTTTCATCTGAACTTTTTTCTTGTCCATTCAGTCTTTGCCGTTTCTTTATCTTGGGTTTGTGCCACACATCTTTGTGCTCCAGTGACACAGCTTTGTTTTCAGATTAACGGATTAAACTCACATCCATCTATCACTTGTCTTCCATATTATCTGACGTTAGTTCATAGAGGTTTGTACCAGAATAAGGAAAACCCATAAATCTCTCTACCCAGGGACTCCCCTAAAGCTTTGGTTATATCTTTCGGCACCAAATATAACAAGATGTGGAAAAACCTCGTTTTAACTCTCATATCTTTATTTAAAAGGAAAGGCCTTCACTGTAGTTCTGGTTTTACTGGTGGATCTCACTGCAAATCAAATCTGCCTCTACATCAGTAGAAAGTACAGGACGTGCAATCCTGCTACTTTAACTAAAAAATTTGACCTTACATGTAGTGATCAATAAAATTATGTTAACTTTCTATAAAACCTGGGATTACTAAAAACTGGCAGCGCAGATCATAGTGTGTCGCCACCGACTTAAATTGTAAAGCTTGTATATACTCTTTTTTTTCTTGTTTTGTTTTTTTTTATATCTGTGCGATATTCTGTAGTTTGCCTCATTGCTAACTTTTGAACAGAAAGCCATTAAGCTGTCAAAAGAAATCACTCTGCCAATATTGTGCCCCTGGTGGCAAACTTAGGTAAAACCTTCAGCTACTTCTGTTGACCTACCATTTCCTGTTCTGTGAAAACTAGAGCATTAGCTAGACTCAAACTGGATTTCTTTGTTCAAAACTACAGAAAATACTGAAAGAGATTCATGCTGGTGGAATTGGACAATTAACACACAGTTGACGTATTACTATAAGTACGACAGCTTTATGTACGACGTACATGTAGAGCATTTCGAAGCCATAAGAAGTGGGAACGGGTAAAAGACCGGGAGAAGAAAAGAGGCCAAGGTGGATAATTATATCACAGAATTAACTGCTGCAACTGGAGAGAAAATTCTCTTTCAAAGCACTAAAATTGTTAAAAGTGTGTGTGAGCGTGTGTCTGTGTGTGTAAGGAAGCTGTCAACTTCTCCAGGCAAGAGAGTTCCAGCAGTGTGTCAACCTAATGGGCAGAAACTGGGGCATAGTGAATTATTCAGTAGCTTTTTTCAGGGGAAAGGAGATGCTTCCAGTATCTTCCCTTTGGAAAAAAAAAAAAAAAGCACACCCTGCTCTCCCAGAACCCTCAAACACAAATTTGAGCTGAACAACTATGTGATCAAATCAGTTCCAGCAAAACCAGTAGCACCAGGATGAACATTCCTGGATCGAAAGACAGACAGAGCACAGCTGGCTCTGACCCACAGGGACCGACTTCAGGTTAGTTAACAGAGATCATTTTTAAGTTTTATACGCTGGACAACTAATGTAACAGTACATCTGTCTAAAAGTAATAATTTCCTCAACCGTAATTTAGTCTGAGAGGCAAGAGTGTTGACACTAGAGATGCACCGATCTGATATTAATACCTATATTAGTCCCGATATTGAAAAAAACATTCTAGATCGGATATCGGTGACAATGTGCCTGATAGATAAGGGTAGATCTATTCAGTTTAATTCTATGCTTTGTGCTCTGAGTAACGTCATGCTTTGTTTATTTTACATTATATTTAGAATTCCTAAATTTACTTTCTGAACCATTTGAAAGGATAATGTCAAAAAACAAACACAATTTTGAAATTGCGGTGTTTCCATCATTTAAGAAACGCAATTAAAATCCTACATGAATAAGTTTGATCATGTGATATGTCATTAAAAACAACTACCTGTATTCTTCTTCGTGGTTTGTGCAAGTGGCAACATCCGGTTGTAAACCTTGTGACTCATGTGATGCAAAAAAAGTGCTTCCATCACAATTTTGTGAAATGAACCAATTTTATTACGGCCAAAACAAACAAACAAAAAAACCCGACCTCATCCTAGCATCAAAACTTCTTATTAAAAGTTTATTTTTTTCAAAAATGGGTGTGTTTCCATTAGGCAAGCTTTTTCTCAAAATGTCAAGTTGTGCAATTATACAGTAAAAGTCTTGGCAGGCCGTGCCATGACCTCAAAATCAATGTTCCGTTTAATACAGCACAGCTTGATCAAAGAGGAATGGGCAAAAAAAAGGAAGAAAACACAAATGTAGTGGCAACAATTCATTTGTATATTTTTCGTCTAGAAGGTAGCTAACGACATGCTTCACACATATGCAACAGAAAAAGCAACAGGCAAAAGGAAGCTAACAGAACCCGAACAAATCATACGTCTCTAAAAGTTTCTTTCCTTTCAGTTCCTGCTTTCTAAGCTGCCAACAAGTCAGACCTTATGTAACACATGACATTTACAGCAAGGTCCATTCCCCGTCTACTTGTCTGTCTCGCTCACACATTTTTTGTTTTTTTTTTTCCTCCTCTTTACCTCAGACTCTCTCCTCCCCTCTGCTTCTCCGTTTTTTGTTCAGACTGACTCGCTGACATTTAATTAGCTGCTGAGTGGAGGATGCCTCGCCACATCAGCCCTGTAGTGTGGGTGACCTTTTCCGAGTGGGTCACTCATCTACCTTTAGCGCGCCGCCCTAGCATCGCCAATCGCACACGCACGGTCATTACTCGCTCGGCGTTAAAGAGCAAGCAACGCGGCGTGTTGCAGCGAGCCGCCAAGCCAACCCCCGTTTGGCAGGAAGTTGGAGAAGTCTTGTACAAAGTCAAGCTGACGCGAAAGGAAGCGTTTGACGGTCCGTGTGTTCCGACATCGCGATTCATTAACCGAGGTTTGATATCTTGTTGTGACGACTTTCTTTCAGTAGGTTGCATCACTTTCATCAGCCACCTGAAGAGGAGACCAACAACAGCTAATCCTTTCATCTCAAAATGCACATGAAAGCGCACACACCTGCATGTAAAGTCAAAGCCAATCAGCAGCTTCCCGTTCTGGTGAACCCCTCACTGGCCGTCAGCGGCCCCCGTGTCTTCCTTGGCTCCGGAGCAACTGTGAACCATAACCCAGTAACGTCAGCTGCCAGACACCTCCTATCAGGAGCGGTTTGGATGCCTTTTAATCCCTTCTCTAAAGAAGTCTTTTCTGTCAAAGCAGAGAAACGTGACCCCAATACTAAAAGTAGGAAAAAAAACAAAGAGTGAAAGCTACAGTGGAGGGATCCAGCACGAGGGTCTGGCAGAGCAGACAACCCAACTGGCCCCCCGATGTCTGTGCTGGGCTGCAGCCCAGGAAGTCTGGGTTTTGTTCTCTCTGGGTTTAGAGTTTGGAGGTATCGCCTGCATAGACACATCATGGAGGACGGAAATGATTTGGATCACTGATGTAACCATGGGTCAGCACAAGCAGAAGTATGTGACAATTGTCTACTTACAATGGCAACAAATTGACAGTTGGATAAGTTTTAAAAACTTTAACTTTTGGTAAAAACTTGTGATTTAATTATGTTTGTGTTGCCATTACAATCAAGGAGTTCCTTACTGACAGATTATAATCAAATTCTGCTCTGTGACTTTGAGTTGATGGTATTTAAGATGCAGTTAAACACTTACAATTTTATAAAATTAACATAATAATATATAAAACTACACAAAGTGTAACATTTATTTTGTAAATCTTAATTTAGCTCTTTTAGACTTTTGTATGAGTGTGTGAGATCCTCAGGCTGTAGCAACCTTTAAGTAAAGATGATGGTAACACAGAAAGTTAAAACAAAATCAAAATACACAATGACCTAACAGCACAGACGACCACATTTTCAAGAATAAGTCATTTAACACGCTACCATTTCCAAACCAGTATTGTTAAAGTTATTCATCCAAATCAAAGTGTTACTATTTTTAGACACATTTCCCGTCTTCTTGCATCACAGTGAATAGCGTTACATAGGCAACGAATCACGTTTAATTGGGGGTAATTTAGTATGTTCAACGCTCTCATCAACTACCAGAGGTAAATAACAACTATGGAGTCTATTCCATGGTGAACGGTATTTTTCTGACAACTGTCTGTAAATCTGAGAGATGTCGGCGGTAAAAATCCCAATGAAGAATTTTTTGACATCTTCCGTAAGGACCCTGAATTGAATTGCCAGTCTTTAACTTCTCCATGAACCTCCATCCACCCTTTGACCAAAGTAGCTTTTAGAAAACTTCTTGGCAGAATAGTTGGGTTGAAAGCCAAAAGTGAGTGTACTCCCTGGCTCAGGTGTTAATTCAACAAATTCATGTTAATTTTACAAAGTGTTCCACAAAAGAAGAGATCAGATCAAAGATATCAAATTGATTAGAGCGGCTTTAAGCTCAACAACAAAGGCCACCGGTTTGATTGATTGTCTCACATCAGCCACACAAACCAATAAATGTCTCATCGGAAAACACTGCCAAACATATGTTCCTCTGTGGCCTCACGGCCACTGAAATGGAGAACGGAGTGCTGAGAGCCATCATTATTGTCCCTTCATCATTATGCCACTGGCATGATGTTTGACCATATGTCATCTCACTTCTTAACTCTTCCAGGAGCCAGTGGAGCTCAGCCCAGAGCACTCCATCATCTTCTCTGATTCACAATTTAATCCATTTTCCTAAAAACTCATCTGTGCCGCGGTAAACGCGTCCAACTTTGTTCCGAAGATGGTCTACACAGGTTTGCCTTTTACTTATGCTATCAGTCAGAGAGTGGGATTATTCCAAGCCATCATTACTTCATTACTGATGTAACCATTCTCAATCGTGCAGCATATTACTGTAAGAATATTTCAAGGTGTGGATACGAGCTTAAAACTTAGCATGCTCAACCCTTAGGTCAGTGGTCCCCCAAACTTTTTCCTGTGAGGGCCACATAACTTTTCCCTTCTCTGGTGGGGGGCCGGAAATTGTTGACGGGGGCAGGGGGGTGCGTTTCTCGATTGATTTTTTACCCAGAAAGCACATGGGCAAAAACCATGAGTGAAACGGTCACTGGGACTAACTAGTATATATTCCATTGAGGGAATGTAACTATAATATATTAATTTCTCATATGTTAACATAAAGGCTCGTTTTGAAGTATAAGCTGCTACTTACAGGCATCGCTTCGAAGAATTCAACCTGGAATGCTGCGTTCTTAATAGACGCGTGTTCATCTGCTCTACCGCTAGCAAACAACCGTACTGATTAAATAACATAAAAGTCAAGCAGTTCCCTAAAAGTCAAACAGATGGCAGCAATGTGCCATGCAAAACAAAACACCCACAGTTTACACACTTCCTGCTAAAGAGCCCCCTGGTGGTTGAAGAAAAATCCACATATAAACCGGAAAATACAATAAATGAAAAAAAATCTGAATGATCTATGGTATTGTTCAGGGGGCCGGACCAAATGTGGAGGCGGACCGGATCCGGACCGCGGGCCATAGTTTGGGGACCCCTGACTTAGGTTGTTAGCCACCGTTAGAATTTTAGGATGACACATTGTTCAAGATGGCTGGCATTATTTGAGCGTTTTAAACTAGTTATTGCAGACTTTCATGACATGGATGAACTTAATGTCACATCATATGTTTTCATCTTTGGTCATTCTGGTCAGACAACAACAAATTAATAATATGTAGCAAAATCAGAAACTGAGGACTTTGCTGTTCATGAGTCTCACATCAGTTATCAAATGGAAGGAGATAAAGCAAACAGACAGTCATCTAAATGGTTAGCATTAGCTTTCACTAATTTTTTGTGATTAAGGGTTTAGAGCTAGCTTGCGCTAATTTTTTGTGTGTTTAGAGTTAGCTTCTGCAAATTTTATGTTTAAAAGCTTAGGATTAATTTCTGCTAATTTTCTATGTGTTTAGTGGTTTAGTGTTAGCTTCTGCAGATGTTTTATATTTAGTGATTTAGTGTTAAATTGATTTGACACCAGAACAAAAATTATTTTCCATGACCGACATGGTGGACATCTTAAACAAAATCAAAAACCTCTAAGTATATGATTTCTATGGTAAAAATGATGTATGAATTGATATCAAAGGTATTCAAATTTAGTAAAAAAAACAACAAAAAAACAAGAATTTTCTTTAATGAATATGCCTTCTTGATTCTTTTTCAATGGCTAACATTTTTTTTTTATTTTTTTTTTAAAGCAAGTTGCTGATGAGCTTGCTTTTTTCTGTGCCAAGTTATGTTCTGGTATCCGCATATGAAAAGATTTTGCTGAAATATTCATTTATCTGCTACACTTCGAGTCTAACCCTCAACCAGAAAACTGCAGCGTAAACCTGTATTTGAACACTCGAGACATGGTTGCTGCAGCCAAGCTGCCAGCTAATGATTGTAAACAGCTGCAGCAGTAAGGGCCATCACTGGCCTGTATTAGACTGTCTGGATCTCCTGTGGAGTCCGAAGCAGAAAAATGTGACCAGGGCAGCCGTGGACAACAGCTCAGCCATTTCTTTCTTTTTTTCCTTTTCACAACAGATGACACCATTAGGTCAGAACAGATTGTCTTTCCATCACTTCTCCACTCGTCTTGGTTCAGTCAGTATCAGACCAGGCTGTTACACAGACGTGCCGGGGCCCCTCGGTGCCTCATTTAGCAGCTCGGTTGAGGAGTGAGCTGGGTAAATGAACAATCTGTCACCATGGTAAATATACCATCATGTAAGAAAAAAGGAACCGTTTACATTTAATTATTGAAACGCCACAGCAGTGGAAGACTTTTCCATTTTTGCAGCGAAATAAGCAAGATGGGGAAGAAGCTGACATTACCAGAGTGCTGCTCTGACAACTCTGAGCTGAATGAATAGAACATGTTCAAATGTAATTTATTTATATTCATTCATTAACCTATCATTTTCAGAGATTCTGACCAGATAGCCAACAATCCACAGCCCTGAAACATGAACTGGAGATTTGAAGAGGCCAACTGTTTTGTCATGTAATGTAAATTACAAAACAGATGCACCAATCTGATATTAACATCTGTATCGGTCCCGATATTGAAAAACATCCTAGATTGGATATCAGTGACAATGTGCCTAATCCATAAGGGCAGATCTATTCAGTCTAATTCTAAATTTTGTGCTCTGAGCGACATCATACCTTTATTATTAATTTTACATTATAGTTAGAATTCCTAACAATTCTGAACCATTTGAAAGAAGTTTTGTTACATTTTATTTTTTACATGTAGTGAACCTTGGTCAAACATGTTTTTGTCTGATTCAGTTTCTTTATTATAAATAACAAATATAAAATAAATAAATATGAATGCAATATAAATTTACATTACATTAGCTGTTATACTCTGTAACTGCATTGACTGAACAAATTAAAGTTGTTTTGTTTTTACATGTTGACCAAGCTTGTGAAGCTATAGTGTACTGTACCGGTGCAGATACTAAATATGTTTGGAATTCAGTACATTTATGTTTTTGTTTAATAATAGAAACATTTTAAGTCAATCCAGCTGTTTTTCTGTATCGGATCGGTATCTGCCTCTGAAATATCGGTATCAGTATCGGCAGTAAAAAAAAAGTGAATCGGTGCATCAATAGTCCTTTCTGAAGGGTACACTATCTCTCACCTGTTCTGAATGGTCACAAATTTGCTAATCTACTGCATCAACAAAGAGGAAATATGAAAGGTAATATTGCTTCATCTCTCAGATTCCTAAATATTCTCCTACGTATTTTCCCGTTTATGTTTGCAGCCTCGTAAACACCACGCCTTCCCGTTTAAAAGACGAACAGGGACGGCGCCGTAATGTGATTGTGCATTCCTTCGGCGTCTCACGCGGCTGTTTTTCACGTCAAGCAATAACTGCAGTGACAGCAAACTGAGGGGAAATATTATCCCTTTTCCATCTAAAAGGACAGTTAGGTGTCCTGATTAATGAGACCGGGCGATCCCTTCGAGCCAAAGAGTTTTGCTAACATCTCACAGGTCTGCACTCCTCCGGTGTCCTTGAGCCATTCAAAGAGATTTTGTGGACTCCGGGGACGCTCCTGTAAAGCAGACCCTGACCTCTAATCTCCAAGAGGTGGGAGGGAAACTGAAATTTCCCCAGGGATCAACAAAGAATTACATCCTCATTATCATTTTATGCCAAAAGAAAAAAGAAAAAAAAAATTGTGGATGAAGTCTGACACCGGAGGAAGTTTTAAACATTTCCCTATTTGCTTTTAGCCAAATGCAAAACCGGCACACACAGCCTGAGGCATGACACAAACCTATTAAGAATTTAAAACCCTTGGAAATAATAATAGAGTAAGACAAAATTATAATCTGGTTCAAGATATTTTTCTCCTAAAAAAAAAAAAGCACAACTCTCCTTGCGGACATGTTTTAATCTGCTTTGCTTCAGAATAAATAAGCACACAGCGCAAACATTCTCTTACTTTTTCCTTTACTCTACTGCCAAACAAACTTAATATCTTAAGGTATACTGGTATATTATGCCTTGCTGCATTTTTTTGTTTTTCTTAGTACACAGCATTTCTCCATGCCGTACAAAAAAAAGTACTACCCTTCTAAAACGAAGCTCAAGCCTCTCACTATTGAAACGGCGGCCAAGTGGAGCGGCACACAGCTTGTCCTTTAGTCAAACAACAGGAGTTCAAGTCCATTGCAACAACACACACTTTCCCTCACCCCCCCAGCAGAATACCGAACGTGTGTTAGCTCCGGGGCAGCTTAATGTCAATTAGCATCAAGTATGAACTGACCCTGGGAAACACAATCACAGGAAATGGCGACCACAGAGAAAACCAGTGACAACGCATCTCATTAAAAATCTTGGCTCTTAAATCAAATCTTTTTTGTTGTTGCTGTTGTTCACTCTATTGATTGTCCAAAAGAGTTTCAGCAGCTTTGTGCTTTTTTTTTTTGCTTTTTTTTTAAATGTCTGGCGCTGTTTTGTTTTTTTTTTCTTTTGCTGCATTAATTTAATCTTATTTAGCTTGTGTCTGCAAAGCTGCAGATTTGCTTTTGTGGCTATAACTGCCGCAGTAAAAGAAAATTAATCATCCAATTTGGAGTTGTGCTTTGGATCTTATGCTGTGTTTTGGAAAGTGCCAGCTCTCTCTGTTCCAGGCACAAGTGTCTCATGAAGCTTACTTGTGTTTTTTTTTGTGCTTCTTAATGCACTCTGCTGAACGTTTTAGAAGTATGTTTTTACATCTACATAAATGTTTTGATGGCTTGGTGTGACGGAATCTTACACCCTGACATCTTCCAATATCAAATCACATCTCGCTTCCACTGTTGGTACAAAATTTTGTCTGGTACATTTAAGATTTTATTGAGTCCTGGATATGATGTGCTTTAAGATTGATGTCCTATACATATATTTTATGCTTTTATTTTGAAATAAAGTTTTTGGTTTCTCCAGGTCTGTTAATAGAAAAAAATCAGTTCATAACAAAAATCCTCTACAGACTCCTTAAAACAGATTCCGGGTAATCTAACTCCTCCCCAAACTCTTAAAAAGTCTTGGTTAATCTGGGACACGTGACAATTCCTTGAGTTTCTCTTGTGTTCATTATTAAATATGTGTTTAGGTCGATGACCTTCAAACAGCAAAGAATGAATGGATTCTGAATTCTCATTCTCAATTTTAAACACTTAAAATCAAGTTCATGGAATCCTTTGCCATCACCGACGAGGCACGAGATTAAATCTGAAAAACTATGATCTTTAAAAATTAAAACAGTCACATTAAATTATTCTTCAACAGTTGAGGCAAAGTCAAAATTAAATTAAACAAGGGTAAGTTTAAAGGTGATTATTTTTGTTGTACCTTCTTTTTCATAGTGCATCATTTTCACTGTTAAAGGGGAGGTATTTATGTATTATGCAGTTACATAGTGCGATTATATAGCATAATCAACTAACTACATAACCAGTTGTTATGAAAATGCTATAGATATCAGACTCCGCAATTGGATGCCTTGAAATTGCCCTCTGTCTCTTTAAGAAGCTCCTTCTCATTCTGACACTCCCGTTAAGTCCTGGAAGACAAACAAAACTTCAAACATGAAAAATCAGACATTCCTGAACAACCGTCTCAAGGTTCTCCACATTTGCTAAGAAGACACCATCAGTGACATCAACCTGTGGGAAAAGATCTGCCAACTCTCAGTGGAGGCAGAAATTAGGAAGAAAAGATGGAGCCGGGTAGGATACACACCACACAAAGTGCCAACCAACATCACCAGACAGGCTCTCAGGCAAGCAATACGCCATCCACGAATCACCAGGTGATGAGTTGAGAGAGGTAGATGGAGATCTGCCTCTGCCAGCCCATACCCTGGGACAGGGTGAAGGGCAAAAAGACGATGATGATGACTGTTAGGTCCGATAATCATAGAAAGTTTCTTTTATCAGGGCATCTTCCAGGCTGAACACTGATGTCCGTTGTCTTAATGTGCGTCTGGGGATGTTGATGGTGTCTTTGTAGTTAGGCGTCCTCAGAAACTTAGGTTGGAAAGAGAGCTGAAGAAAGTTATTGGTGGGTTTAGAGTTCAACATTAAGCAGGATTGCTTCTCACCTAGCACTTCTGTGAAAGGTTGTACTAGGGATTCTAGTTGCACCTTTTATTTTTATTTTGACCCATTGTCCGTGGTTTTATTTTTGAGCAAGATTAACTATTGGACCTGGACATCTTGGGGAATTCTTCATTGCAATCTTACAAGAACAAACATCTGGTTTATATATAGACAGGATTTCCTTCAGAAAACTTGCTAAGCCCGGCGGTCGGGGCGCCGAGGTGGTCCACCATGTTTTTGTATTAAAGATGCTAAGCAGACAGAAAAACGAAGAATATTACTGCGTAATTATATGTTACGGGAAAACAGTGTCAGTGAGATGCTATTCAAATCCACAACTAGTCTTAAAAACAACTAATCAAAAAATACAATTAAAATGAATATCAATTATTTGCACTTCTGTTTAATCCAAAATAAGTCAGTGGCTCCATAAGGCCCCCAGGCCTTCAGGGGCCCCATAAATGCTGACCACAGATACATAAATTTAGCATTTGTTTATTGAGATTATCAATGCTTCTAAATTTGATTTAATGGTTTCAGCATACATAAATTGTAAGTAAGTAAGTAAACTTTATTTATATAGCACCTTTCACATATAGCACCATTATTAATTTTTCTAAAAATAAAAATAAGCCATGCTTAGCCTGGTGGGGGGCCTAGCAAAGCATGGTGGGCCGCCAGGCTTATAATACAATGGGGGAAACCCTGATAGCAATACAGTAAATGAAATCTAGTTAGAACTCTGCCTAAGGCCCCTAACAACCTCAGGCTCTGGACATAAGTGCTTAAGTTGTCGTCTCCCTCAGCGCTTTTTATTGGTAATCTACTTGTAATGGCTCTACTTACGCCCTTATATTTATGCGTTTCAATAAAAAGGTCCAAATCGGACCATTCCTTCTGGGAGCCAAATTCATTGCCTCACCATTTGTGTAATTTATTGTAAAATGCTTGGTACATGTATTACGTATTCCAGTTATCTCATCTCATGTTTCTTGAGTTCCTACGCTGTCTCCTGTTCACTTTTACTCCAACATCTCCCCGCAAAACAGTTACTGTTTTCACACAATACGCCTTGTCCGGTGTATTCTGGAATCTGTGGAGGCTAGGGCTGATATGTGATTGGATGCTGCTCACATTCAGCTGGCAAAGAACTCTTCCTTTGCAAAGATGGCTTCATCAATCCAGAGGATCTAACGCAGGTAAGAAAATAATGAGGGCAGACTTCAGAGGTTTGAGGTCAAGCGGTGTGTGGGATGTTTGCTTTGACCAGCATGTATGCCGAGGAAGATGAAAGACACAAAGACAGTCCAACTCTTATTTTTCGCCGCCAGTTACGGGCGTCTGCTCATCATTTGTCACATCAGTCGCTGGCTTTAGGGAGGAAGTTATCCTCAGAAGTCTGAGCTAATTTTTTTGTCCACTTTTCTGCATAAAACAGAGTATCTAAACCTCGGTGAATACTTTGTAGTTCACCCTTAGCCATTATTATGGGTGCGGATGTTTTGGGGTTATGGCATTACCAGCTTTACATCTCAATAGGAACATTTATGCCTGTTCCTTTGGAGAATAGTTGAACCTCAGGCTGAGTTGATGTAGAGCATTTGTGAATATCAACTTTAAAGTGTTGATATTCACAAGTGTTCCCACACAATGTAATTGGTGTTAAGACTTTGACTGGGCCATTCTGTCACATTCTTCCCTTTGATCCGAACCATTACATTGGAGTTTTGGCTTCACGTTTAGGGTTGTTGTTCTTCTAGAAGAAACATTCTCACTCCACCACATTTATAAGTCTTTTATGCCTCAAACAGGTTTTTCCCAATGAATTTCCAAAATCCCCACAGCATGATGCAGCCACTACCTTGTTTAATATTGGGCATTACGTATTCCAGTTATCTCATCTCATGTTTCTTGAGTTCCTACGCTGTAGTCCTAATTTGTCTCATTTGTGTAATTAACACTGTTAAGTGTTTGTTTATTTCAGGTCAGATCATAAAACTACTCGTCTCCATTGTGAATTTAATGAGGACTCGGGGATTGGTAACACGTCGTCTCTCCACAGTCCAGCTCACAGTGAACGCCAAGGCACCCGCAGTGTCCCAAAGGGGAAGCAACAATCAGACAATGCATACACGTTTTCCGTCTCTGACTGGTCTTTTTATTGTTCAGTTATTCTGGTAGTTTGTTGTTGTGAGGAGGCATTGTTAACATTCAACTCGAAACACTTTTACATTTTTACTGTCTGGACTCAGATGTCTCAGTTGGGCTGCAGTTGTTACTAAATGCATCATGTATTACCATGTACTGTCCAATGATCTTATACCTGCTTTCATTATACATACGTGTTGTTTGCTGTTGTTTCTCTGTTTTTCTTTTTCTCTCTTTCTGCAGGTTTAGAGGCAGACTTCAAGGGTGTTGACTTGTGTCCTCTCCGTTTCTTCCTCTCCTCTGCTCCTCCTTTGTTTTTTCCCTCCAAGCATTTCCCTCCACCTTTCACCCCTTCTTTCTTGTCTCTGTGTCTGTTACATTTGAAAGTAACCCAAAGCAATTTATAATAAAGTTTTACATGAAAATATTCAGTAGAACATAAAGTTGCAATGCTCCGCTTGTGGAAGTCAATCTGTTGACTTTCACCTTGCCACTCCGACAACAATTCAGAGTGCTACACTGCCGGACAGGACAAGCTAAGAGAAAATACATAAATATGACTCGGGCAGAAATGCTCAGTAACAAAGACCCGTCTGGCCCAGACAGGTTGCTAAAGCTTCTGCTGTGTGTTTATCTGAAAAGCTGCCGAGCTCCAACAGCGTTTGGCCTTGGGGGCGATCGGGTCTGAGTCAGACAACTCTGCCTCACAATGCAACTGGCTGCTGCTTTGGCCTTTTAAAACACCTCACTACAAGTACTTACACAGCCTTCTCCCCCTTTTTAAAAGACTTCCTTGCACCTTATCAATGCAAAACCACAAACTTTTACCAAACAGTTTTGCTCTAGTTTCTAGTGTAAATATCTCGGTACGCTTGAAATGAGAGAAAAATATCTTACAGGTAACTTTTCTGAAAGAAATGGAAGCATGTTTTAAGTCAATAATCCCTTAATGTTGATTTAAAAGGTACTAGTTCCACTGGCAGATTATTTCACTAATAACATGACAAAAATGTCTTCTTATAAGTGGAAATCTGGCAGTGGAACTAGCACTTTTTCATCAGTATTGAAGAAATATTGATTTAAAACAAGCTCAGTATATATTGCTGAAAAGTTACCTGTAAGTAGCTGCAGAGGTCAAAGCTCTGACTATATGCGTTGCAGCTAGTCATGTCAGCTACAGCGCTTCTGCTTGAAGGACATAAATTAGGTCCAAGAGTGAAAGACGAAGTCTGTTACAACTTTCATCCCCATTACCAAACCCGACTACAGCTGCAGTACTGAACCCAGAGAGAAAGAGCTTCATTAGGTCAGAGCAGAAGTAGAAAGTGAACTAACCTCATGCAGGTACGTGCATATGAGCACCCCCTCCTCCCCCATGCTCTCCAAGGAACACTCTCTGTTGATTCGCTGTTCCACAGGATGCCTCCAAAATGGTGGCTCAGGAGGCGCACCCCCCCCCGAACCCCCAGAGACACAAGGTTCTCTCTAGACAGCATCGCCGAAAACAGGAGGAAGTGGTGTGTGTGGCGCCGCGCTCCCTTTATTTTCCTTTTTTTTTTTCCTCTCTGATCTGATCTGATGTGAAATCACAAATTGGCCCCTAGCCGCTGCCCCCTGAGTACATAACAGAACTCATTAAAGAAAGGAGGGTTATTAAAAAGTGATGGAGCGAGGGAGGACTTTGACAACAACGAAAAAAAAAAAAAAAAGGATTCGGGTTTATAAAAGGAGGCTGAGGAAGCTCCAGAGAGGAACTCACATCCGGGGGAGAAAAAAAAAAGTCGTTGAGAGAGCTGGTGACAAGAGGAACTCGCTATTCCCTCTCAGGGAAACGACTTCTGCAGGCGCACGAGAGTCGTACAGGTCTTACATGTGCGCCAATATTTACTTTTCCAACAGATTACAACATGGAATAGAACATCTTTCCCACCGGCTATGTTTACGTGCCCTACATATGAGGCTGGAGCACAGACAATACGCCAATAAGAGTAAGACAGTTGGGTGCAGAGTGAACTCCACGTCACTTCTTAAATCCCAACAATCTGCAAAGAGCCCCCTTAAGGTCTTGGCTAAAAATACAACATGCATTACTGCTCACTTTAGATAAAAGCATTTGTTAAATGACCGCACCATAATGACTCCGCTCCTCGGGGGGAAGTCTCTTTGTGTGAAGCGGCAGCAGGAGATGGTTGGTACTCTGCTTCGACTCTGTTTATTTATAATTAATCTGCTGCGACTCGAAACACATGAATAAAAGTCGCATGACTCTCAGAGGTTTGAGAGCAAACGTCAAGACGAAAGCGGACGAGTGGAAGTTGAAGGAATCCCACCAAGGTGCAGAGGATGGAGGCGTCTCCATCGTTCCTGACCGGGCAGAGACTTTGGTCCACACAGGTTTGTATATATTGTATTGGAGTGGGCTAATCAAAGACTTGACAAATCTCATTGGTGTGATGTGGCATGACCTTAAACAGGTAAAACAATTTAGCAAAGAGTGGGCCAAACACTGATGACCAATTGTCTGAAACACCTGACGGCAGTTCATGCTGTCAAGAATGCAATTTATCAGACGTCATCTGAAAACTACTTTTTGTACTCGATGGAGTTGTCTTATATTTTTGTAACAATCTGAAAGATTCATGTGTGACACAATAAATCTGTATGAAGCCAGATCCTTTTTCCTTCACCGCACTGCATCCACAAACAGAAGAGATTAGAAAAATGGCTGTGGGGTCGTCCGTGAAGGAAAAGGTGTGGCTCGCTGTGTGGCCGTCTGACACTTTATAGCTGTGTGTAAAAATGGAGCCAGTGACCTGAGGGAGCTGCAGACAAAAGAGGAGAAGAGGGGCCCTTCTTCCTCACCCCCCATCCACCACCCCTTCTCCACGGACAAGTGAAATGGAGAATATCACGACAGAGGGAGGATGGATGAGTCAGTGATGCCTGTTGGCATTTCTGTTCTCGAGCGAGTCATTGCGGAGAGCAACCGGCAATATCTGGGGAGACAATAACCTGTGGCCTGCAGCAGCCCACCTGTGCGCCACAGCAGAGACAAAACCACCATCACCACCACCTCTACTCAGCCACTTCTTTATGAACACCTCATGTAGCTAAAAAGAGAAGCAAGGAAAACATGACTCTTCTTAAAAAGAAAAAGAAGTAAAACAACAGAAACAGAAACTATTCACCAATCCAGCTGGAGTGTAATCAAATCATTAAAATGTATGGTACTTTATGTGCTAAATTAGCCTGCTGAAAACCAGCCCCTTCTTCTACGCTTCACTTCGTACACAGGGTCTGGAACTTCAGCAATTGAGAAACAAATGCTTCGTGGAGGCGTTGAAGTTTAACCAATAACTAACGTCGGCCCATTAGAAATTCAACAAACGTCCGATTGCAAACGCCATGAAGCTTACAGGAAATTCCCTGCGCTGTAAACAATCATCCTCCAATGTGAAGAGAGAAGTGCTGATCTGAACAAGATGGCTGTTGATCTTAACTCAAGATGTGGATGTGTGGTCAACAAGGACAGAACGACTCTGTTCACTTCCTCTGCTGCTATTGTTAAAACTACAAGCCAAACCAGAGGAACTTTTGTTCTATGAAGCAAAGCCATTTGCAAGCATCTTTCCTCTCATCTCTTTGCATAAAATAATATTGCATATGACCTTTGGGAAAGTAGAAAAGCTGGCTCTCAAAAAAAAAAGCATTAGTTTGAATGCTACTATAACAAAATAACAGCAGAATTTCACACAAGGTAGGACTAGATCATAATGCATTTAAAATGCATTAACAGACAATATGAGGGGCCCTACAGAAAATATGGATCTATAGCAACAGGTGATTTCCATACACCAGGCCTGCTCTGAAAAATAAGTTGCGACCGGCTTTCTAATGAGGCAACAGAGCTTTCAAAACTGTTTGATCACTCAAAGACCAATCACTCTGCCCTGAGATACAAGAAAAAAAAAACATGTGAACAAGGACAGAGGCAATTAGTCTGGTGTTCTGGTGAAGACATGACAGAATACTCTGAGAATACCACAGCAGCACTGAAAACATTTCTGACATGGTGTCTGCGTGAAGCGGGGTTGTCTGCAGTGACAGCAACCACGACAAAATCACAGAGCAGACTGGACATGAGCAACACACTGCGGGTGTCAATGTCTCCCATTAGCCCCGGATGGGACCGTCTCGTTACAAGACACAGGACTCCCACTGTTGCTATATGGAGTTGTATTTCCCTTGAACTTTATGTTGAGAGTAGGTTGCTCATGTTACATTGTTGCCACAATGATACGAGGACGGCGGTAGTGAAGTTATGAGTTCAGATCAGATTTACATTCTTTATTGCTGGTTGTGTCATTTTGTTTTGTTGTATTTATCCACCACTCCTTAAAGACTCATCCACCCATCCATCGTCTATAGCCGGGGTCACCAACTCCAGTCCTCGAGGGCTACCATCCTGTAACTTTTAGATGCGTCTCTGCTCAAACACACCTGGATCAAATAAACTGCTCGTTTCCAGCCTATTACAGAGAGGAATGAATGCTGGTGAGGGAATTCAGACAGTTTGGAGCAGAGGTGAATCTAAAAGTTGCAGGATGGTAGCCCTGGAGGACTGGAGTTGGTGACCCCTGGTCTATAGCCATCTTTCCTTTTTGTATCATGGAAAAGCTGGTGCCTATCGCCAACAATCATTGGACGCCAGGCGGTTACAGGTTGCACCGTAACTGCTGGTCTGTGAAAATACTGTCTCTTGGCAGAAGGTAAAGAGCATTTCATTTGTTTTTCATGTCACAACATGCATTAAATCTAAACTGCATTGATTTAACCTGGAACGGATGTAGCAGTGTCTTACTACAGTTAATTCAGAGACCAAATGTCAACACCTATCACACATTCAACAGCAACACGGAGAAGTTGGCAAGAAAGTCACTGATTTCTTGATAGCTACGCTTGGTAGCTATCAAGGTCAGTGTTCAGTCTCCATGGCAGCCAACTGCTTTTCTGGCCTATGGGTGGTGGTATTCTATACCGCTTCCATCGCCGCCACAGGTTTTAACTCAGCTATCCACCAGAGTATCAGGATATACGTTTTACCACAGACCCAACAGTTTCAAGTGGACAGAAGGATGCTATCGGCCACGCGAGCGTCGCAAGTCTCACGCTAGTCTGTACACATGGAGCATGCTGTTATTCAGGGGGATTAATATTAGAATGACAGAATCACTCAGGTCCAATCGACTCCACAGTAAGGCTGCAGTCTGTTGATAGCAAAACAAAGAGCAATGTCTTGTCATTTTTCACACTGCAAAACCCATAATTTCTCACCCTCACAAATGAGTGCCATGTAACTAGTTCATTAAAGCCAACCCTGTCTTAATCATCACTCCCCGCTCCCTGCCGTGCTGAGCTCGGCGTCTCCACGGAGTGAAAAGCTCACTGCATAGACACCCGCATCAACACCAGACTAATTAACGAGCTGGCTAAGCAGACTGAATTAATGAAGATCTTGACACAGGGACTCCTCAAGACACACTCTCAGTATCAGGTAATAAAGCAGGACTAAATAAAGTGCTCCACTGTTATTGTGGAGCTGCTGCACTCATTATTGGAAGGCCAGAGCAGATTTGTCCTTCTTAAATGTGTCAAACTTTTAGCAAGAAGTATAAATAAAAACACTAAAAAGGTTTTGCTTTCCGTACGTAGACAAAATGTATTTTAACATTTAATGAAGCAGTGAGCGTCTAATGGATCTCTTTGAGGAAGATAATTTAAATGACCATTTAAATGCCAGGTTTCCCCTCAGACGTGACCTCGCTGTTTGACAGCGTTTACCAGCCATGACAAATGTGTGCAAAACTTTGTCTAGATTCCGCTAATGTCCAAAAACCTCAACTTGGCAATTAAAATCACACATGAATAAGTTTGTTCACACAACAAGCCACTAAAAAAAAAACTTGCTGCACCATGGTTCTCCTACAACCTACTGTGTTCTTCTTCGTGGTTTGCGCCACTGGCAACTTACGGTTGTTGATCATGCGACTCTCGTGATGCAACAAAAGTTTCCCTGTTGCAGTTTTGCAAATTAAACCAATTCTGATACAGCCAAAAAAAAAACAAACAAAAAAAACATACCTGATCCTAGCTCCAAAACTTACCAAAAAGTTTTAAATTGATGTTTCACCAACTCCAATTTTGACATTTACTTTCAAAACGTCAAATTGTGAAATTAAATGGTCAATGGAAATGCAGCTAGTGACAATGTCTTTGTCAGTGGAAGAGTTTCTTAACATTGACTCTTTGGCTTTTACTGCTGCTGTTTTTATTTCCTTGTGCCAAATGAAAACAACTTGCTGCTCCGGAAATATCCAAAGGAAATATTTTAGTCTTCACAGTCCCTGCTGCAAATTTACAATAATAAGAAATTTAAGAGTGTCCACTGCATGAACTGCCAGTTTCAGACTCATGTCACATTGCTTCAGAGCGCTTTGACTTGGTCAGTCCTCATAATCTTAAAAGTACCCTGGCTTAAACTTTACATTTTAAACATTTACCCACATATTTTAACAAATCTTTCAGATCTACCTCCATTTCTCCCAGAAATGTATGCGTAGCTGTGGGTGGCTTGGAACCCGCTGACAACGGCTGGCTGTTCTAGTCTGTAATTCTTTTTACACATGACAGGCAGAGAACAACAGATACGGCAACAGCTGCTGAACATATCGAAGAAAGTTTCCAGATGTTCGATGTCACAAATAAACTCGCTTTTTCATTATTTTCCCCTGTTAATTTGAGTGTCAATTTTATGTCTATCAGTGGCGCAACTACACATTACTCAGGTGGATGCGAAAACATAAATCGGCGCCCCCCCCGGGAAGGAACGTCAGGGTGAAGGAGCGACACTCACCGCTACATTTACCTCGTTATGTGCGAGAGGTGAAGGAGCGTGAGGCGCGCTGAAGTGTATGGGAAAACATAATCGGCACGTCGCCCCCTGCAGACGGGGTTTTGGCGCCCCCTCTGGTGCTGAGCCCCTATGCGTTGCATACGCTGCATAACCACTTTTTGCGCCTCTGATGTCTATTATTTGGAAAGGATATAAACTAGTAGTAAAAAAAACAAAAACAAAAAGTAGAACTATATTGATCACTTTGCCCCTTTCTATTTTATACTGCTGCAGCTTTCGTCTTTTCGTACTTTTTCAGGTACAGGAGCTGTTTGTCAATTTTTACCTGCCTTGAAGAGATCTGTATTGAACAAATGATGATTGTAGCTGATTTTCTGTCTTCTGGAGTTCTCTGTATTACACTAGTAGTAAATGTTACTTTGAACAGCCTTCTATACACAAAAACTTCTCGCCATCTCTGAGTGTTTTCTAAAAGGATGGAGCCATCACTATTGGCTGCAGTCAACTCCCACACTTCATGCCACCAAGGCAGCCACAACCCACATGACAGCTGACTTCTATATTAGAACAGTAAAGCCCAAAATTATTGATACCGCTGGCAGATTTAGATTTAAAGTAAGTTTTCCGAGACTCAAAGAGCCCAGAACTGCACAGATGCATTTATATGGCTATTTAATGGAAGCAGGTCGATTTCAAAAAATGAATTTTTTGATACAAAGTTTTGGCGTTAGGATAAGATTTTTTTTTTTTTTTTTTTTTTGGCCGTATAAAAATTGATTTCACAAAACTCCAACAGGGAACACTTTTTTTGCATCACTTGTCACATGGTCAGCAACCGGATGTTGCCACCGGCGCAAACCATGAAGAAGAAGGAAGTAGTTGGAGGACGATGGCGTGGAATGTTTTTAATGACATCATGTGAACAAACCGTGATTTTAATTGCGCCTCTTATTTAATGGAAACACTGACCAAACTATTGACCACATTTTGAGCACATTTGCTCATGGCTCCTTTGGTTCCACAATGCTGACTTAGTTTTCTGAAAGCTCACAGGTTTGACGACATCCTCAACTTGACATGTGATTCACTAACAACCATAGGAGACTTTGAGCTTTGAGACTTTTTCCAGAGCTGAGCTTTGCTGCTTCCAGGTAAGAATGTGTTATGAAACTAACTAATATCTTCCTAATTTCTTTTGGCTTTATCAGGATTCAGGGAGCCTAAATAGACACCAAAACTAATGTAAAAAGGATATGATATTTTAGACTCATGCCTGGTCAACATGGCAAGATTTTAAAATTTTCAGCTGATTGTCAAAACCTGTGAGATCACGCGCAATGATAAAGAATAATAGGTATAACAGGTTTGGTCGCACGGCAGGAGCAACCATGGTTGGGAATTTAGCGTATCATTTATTGTGATAAATTTCTTATAAGAATTCTGACCTACCATTCCGACGATAAAGTCCAAAGTTCAAAATCCACCAAAACTGTCCGTATTGTAGGGATTGTTGACTTTGTTTGTTCAATGAGGGCATCAACAAATATCAATAAATTTGAAAGTATGATTAAAGTTAGTGTGCAGTTTGTCACTTTTATCGATATCACAATAGTGCCACAAAATATCGAGATAAAAGTTTAAATCCATATCATCCAAACCACACACCAACTGATTTCATCCACCAACACTGAAGGGGGAATCTCGCAAAATCTCTCGAGACCAAACGTGAGTTCAGAGGAGACAAACATGGCCGACATGGGACATCTCAAAATGACTAAGAAACAGCCCAACTAGCAGGTATTAGCTTTGTTGTGCTTTCATTGCAAAGCTTTGCTTGAGTGGCCTGCTGACTAACTATCTGCTGACAAGCTTTTACAGGGGGGGAAAAGACTACAGGCAGGGACTGAGGGAAATTAAAGCAGAATACTCTTCACATAAATTAATATGTAGGCTAATGTATTCTGGTCATCACACATGAATTAACAGTAATGAGCTAATTTGAGTTTTATTGCTGATTACAGTTTATGTTTCCCCATCAGGGATGCTAAGAATATCCTCTGCCTACACATACAGTGCCTTGCTAAAAATAAGTATGGAGGCTTTTTTGCTCTGTGATGGAGCAAAAACGGTAACAGCACACAACTAGAAAGGAAAAAAATAATGTTTTGTTTTTTTGTTTTATAAATAAAAATAAGCAAAGTGTGTCATATCATCCCTGACAGATGTATATGTTCAAATGGAAAATGTTGGGTACAATAGAAAGTGTGGGTCTTACTCATATTGTCACCTTTTGTGTCTTTTCTCTTGCTGAGAAAAGACACTAAGTTTGTCCTGACAAATGAATTAGAAAACTTATGATCCTTTTTATGTCTTAGATAAAAAAAAAACAATCAATTACTTTTCTACAAAAATCAGATTACTTGTGAGAGTAAATGTTGGAAAATAGAACCAAAAAAAAAAAAAAAAAAATTAAAAAACGTCTAACAAAAAATGTGAACCATGACTAGTTTTACCATAATTCTCCTGTGAGGGACATTTTCAGAGTACAACTCAGTTTTCTTATCAAGAAAATTTTACAGCTAAGATACAGATCTCTTAGTTCACTGAGTGGGTTTGCCGATATATTTTCTTATTAACCAACTTTACACCTTGTCAGAAACTTTATCATTGGCCTCTCTAAAGTGGCCATAATCATGATGGTAGTTCAGAAAAGTAAAATAAACACAAACAGACTAATTTCCGATTTTTGCCTATAAAAGGAGAAGCTCTGTTTTCAGATTCAGGGTCTTTTTCTTGGATAATCCTCCTTTTTTATTGTTCTAAAATTGAGATACAAAATCTTTTCTTTTCTGAAAAGAAAAAAAAGGTGTCATTTAATATCTGTTTTTCTTTGAAACATGCACTCCTGGTAGAAGTGTTTGGTCTCGTTCGATGGATCTGGAGAGGGAAGAAGAGCTGCTTAGTCAGGCGTCCCCTAAACAGGCATTGACAGAAGGACCCTGTGGACCGGGAAGCGATGGCGAGCTTTGACCGGGGAATGAACTCGGTCGCAGGTGCTCAACCGTTAACATCGACAGTCAATGAGCCACAGCGGGATAGCCGCCAAATAAATACAATTACTGCAAATTTGCAGTTGACAATTAGCAACCGCTACCTCAGCTAACCCTTGTGGATTCACGCCGTTTTGCTCCTACTTAGCAAAAATCTATTCCCCCCCGCTCTCCTTCTGTTCCTGATGGTGGTATTCCGTACACTTATCTTCAAAGCTTATGTCAACTTGAGCCCGGGGTAAATATGACAGCCAAGGTTAAGTTGAGCACATGACAGGAGGGCAACGAGGAGAAACAAGACAAGTGGATTTGGGTTATCTTCCGGCGGCAGAAGACACCTCTGAGTCGGTCGATTTCCTGCTGTGTCCGTTCTTGTCTCACCTGCTGCCGTTCGCCTTTAGGAAGGCCCGCCTACTCGCATGTCAAGGACAACTTGATGTCTTTGTCCTGAGCCGGAGGAGGCTTCTGGGTAGGAGAGAATAGAAGCACTTGTTGGTTTAAGAATGCGTCCTATGAAGGCTTACCAAAAAAAAAAAGAAGAAAAAAAGCAAAAGCCTTTCTCCAGTTCAGCTCACCAAACTGGACCTGCCTCAATTTTACAACAAGCAGCAAACTGGGCTTTCAGCTTTGGAGTAGCTTTTAGCTTCCAGCTAAATGGTAATCCCTCCCTTTGAAGGCTGGCCAGCCCCAATCCCACAGCTGACATAGTCACAGAAAATAAGGGTTTTGCTTTTGTGACCTTTATGGTGCTCGAACTAATCTGTACTCCGCAAGAGAGGGGAAGGCGAGGGAAACTGGCACGGCTTTTTATGACAAGCTCACCGCTCTACCTTCCTGCACGTCCTCTGGTGTCTCTCTCAGAAACCCTCGCAGTCCTTCATCCACCCGAACACTATAATGATGTTGTTACTTTCTTTACAACAACAAGCGCAAAGTCACGCTGCCGTTTCAGTCGTTTGACATTTAGCGGCTGCTCTTGTTTCTGCCTCCGGCCCCGTGTTCTCGGTGAAAAGGAGGGTCGCTGGCGCTCTCGCTCCCCCGGCGGCGTTTGGCACATTTACAAACGAGGCATCATTTAAGGCTGTTTCACACCTAGCTGGATCGAATCACTTACATCACTGGCTTCAGCTCTGATTTGGCTGCATGGGCCACTAAACATGCGAACTGGACTACCTGACGGGTTTTGAAGGGTTGTAATGTAGTTTGGATTGTGAAATTAATTAATGAATCGTTTTCTGAACAGATAGGGAACTAAATAGAAATGGCTCACGAGTCTTGACATTACATTTAGCCATCACTCTGACAGTGACAGTAAAGCCGTTTGTTTTTTCATAGATGATATGTAGTAAACTGTATTTGAAGAATTCTAGCTAGGTAACTAAGTCGCTAGGTAGCCAGATAGCCAGCTAGAGAGATAGTTAAATAGCTAGCAAGGTAGAGAGACAGATTTATTTTGACAACAAAATTCAGTCACTAGATCACAGACTCAAGGAATAACGTGTATAGAATGAATATTTTCTAATTCTAGATTTACTTTTCAAGTATGCAGAGTGTTTGAAATGCATGTCGCTCTTCTCATCAAGTAAAAAAAAAGAAGCACAGTCAACTGATATAATTAACAGCTGTTAAATATGGGCCATCTGCACATGTAACCATCTTGTCGTTGCCTGTTTAACAGACATGTGACTCTTGTGTTTCTTTATTGTGTGTTTTAAAACAGAAGCATTAGTGGGAGATAGTTGCTAGCACTGTCGCCTTGCAGCAAGAAAGCCCTGGTTTCGAATTACATCTTTCTACAAGTGTGTTTCACCCCACAGTCCAAAACATGACTGTGAGCTTAATTGGTCTAAATTGCCCTTAGGAATGAGTATGTGCATGATTGTTTGTCCACTGGGTTTCTGTTGCTGTGTGATGAACTGGCAACATGCCCATGGCGTACCCTGCCTCTTGCCCAATGACTTTGCAAGGACAAGTCGGTATACAGACAAGGGATGGACGGTTTATGTAAAACAGCGTTAGCACTTTTCAAATCGAACATTGACAGTAAAGAGTAGATAATATCCTGACACCCAATTACTGGTTTTCTAACCAAAACTGCCATCAAACATTTGCAGTATTTTATTTCACTTTGGAGGATGTTATCTCTCTTTTGTGACCAATGAAGACTCCTGAGTGAATCTTCATTGCACCTCTTGGAATAACTTTGGTATGCTTTGTAACCCTGCCCAGACTAACAGACGTCAAAGATTTTATTTCTCATCTGTTCTTAAATTTCATTAGATTGGGAGCATGATGAACTCTGAGATATTTAAACCTACTTCATGTAGGTAGATTCAATTTAAGAGATTGATTGATTCAACAGGGCTGGTGGTAATCAGATCTGCTTGTTGATAGTCAAAGTTAAGTTTATGGAAAATTCACAAAGGGGAAATTGTGCTTTCAAGTGAGGCCTGTATGGTTTGAATAGAAATCATCACTTGTTTGAGGAACTGAAATACTCAAGTGTCACAAAAAACCTATTCAGAAGACGGAAACACTTTTTTTCCTCTAATGCATTTCCATTACAAATATTCGCAAAATTGTGTCTATATTTCGCTAATGTAAAAAAAAGCACAATTTCACAATTGCTTTGTTTCCAATAAATAAAAAAAAGCAATTTAAATAAGTTTGTTCACACAATAAGTAATTAAAAAACATGCCGCATCACAATCCTTCAACTACTTCCTCTTGTCTTCTTCATGGTTGGCACCAGTAGCTACGTCCAGCTGTTGATCGTATGACTTGTGTGAACAAATAGTTTTTTAATTTTGCAAATTAAACCAATGTTGATACGACTAAAAAAAAAAACAAAACAAAACAAAACAAAACAAAAACGCCTCATTCTGGTGCCAAAACTTTTCATAAGAAAACTTGACTTTTTTTTTTATTTTTTAAATTGGCCCGTGTCCATTAAGCAAATTTATTTTCCAAATGTCAAATTGTGCAACTGTATACAACATAAGCTGGAAAAGTTGTTTGTGTTCCAAAATCTGAAAGTGAACAAACTATTATTAAGGGCAATCGTGAAATGGCTCCTCTGTTAGACGGCATTTTATTCGATTTATCAATTTTTGGTCGTCCAACCCGTTGTTATCTCTTCATCTCTTTTGCTCCTTCCACATCCGACCAAAAGTCGGTGCGGCCTTGACATGAGGTCCAATTGACAGGTTGCCTCCAATCTCCAGCCATTTTCCAGCATGCTACCAATCAACACTTTACTCCCACACTGGGGAGATGGAATGTGTGTGAGAAAAAGAGAAAGAAAAAAAAAAAGCCAGGGGCTGAGGAGGGGATATGGTGTTCGGAAACAGAAATGGGGACAAGAGTAACAAGAAAGCAAGAAGGCAGCTTGTTGTTGAGCATCCCAATTTTACCCCCAGATCTGAGACGCCCCACCGTCTTCTGCTATGCCTGCGTAAAAAGATCTGTGCTTCAGCCGAGGCCTGACGTACGCGGGCGCTACAACCTCACCCGATCCACAACCACCAACAACCACTCATGTTTAAATAGAAGCATGGAACCTAAAGGAAGAGATTTTCCCAGGCCTTTGCTAATATTTAAAAATAATGTGCTTGCTCTGAATATGAAAGAATCAGTCAAATCACACTGCTGCAGATATTAATCTTTCGTTTTGCCCAATAAGACCTTCTGTACTTTCACATATTTCTGCAATTTATCATAGCGTGGCCTCGCTGCCTAACCCCTCGCCTCACAAGCGTACTATTGATCCGAGCTATTGCAAAGATAAATGCAATCTTTTACCCAATGACCAGATTTTACAAATGAGAATATAAATGGCTTTGCACACATAGCCTTTATCTGTGGTTCGGGTCCGGAGACCTCGCCGGTATACCGTTTAGTTCCGATGTAAATTCACTTTGATGCACTTTCGACTCAAACAGATGGAGGTTTGATGTAGAGGCGGCAGCAGAAATGGGAATTGTAAAGCTAATTACCGACAGAACTGTGAAGAAGGTGAAGAACAAGAAGGAAAAGAAAAAAAAATCAAAGTACGGTGGGATTTCTGATCGGACTGATTAGTGACAGCTCTGGAGGTAAACGTGGAAGATTTTATTTTCTGACATTGGCAACATGATGAGATGAAGAATGCTCCCTGTGAAAAAAAAATATGACCACCTCTAACATTTTTACATCTTCTCACTTTTTAACCACATTGGGATTTTGTGCAACAGACCAACACAAAAGTTTGAAGAGTTTGGCATGCTTTTGTATTCAACCCCCTTTACTCTAAGGTCCTTATAGAGAAAGAGACAAACAGCTGTCCATAGAAGTCACCTAATAATTAAATGGTTTCAGTCACTAATGGATCATCCAGTCATGTCAGGACCTCTTGTGTTGTTGCCCAGAAACTGGGTAGAAGTTTTTTTATAAAGACTGAACAACAGTATCAAACCCGGTGGTGTTCCAAATATGGTTTCCAAAAACTATATCCATTTTGTTCCTCCACTTCAACAAACCGTTCTGCAGTTTAAAGGTATGATTCAAACTAATCAATTGGTTGTTTTGTGATAGGAGAATGCTGTGGTTGATCGCATTCTCAGATCGAGGTCATTAACACTCACAAGCAGATCAGGCAACTGAAACCAGACGATCTATATGCCTGCATGAGAACCAAAGAACCCAATCAAACCATTAAACCATTAAACCCAATGCCCAGTCCCAGCCTACACCCCAACCTGACGACCCACCACACCACCCCAAATGGCAAACATACAACAGTGGTGGAGGGAGACCCCAGTCCTCCCTCCACCTGCTCAAATGTGGTGTGATACGTGTTGTTATACTGTGCATTTAAAATAATAAAGTGAATGGCATAACTCAGTCTAAAGCCATTGTTTTTAACAAGGTCAACCATTCATGTTACATTTCTCTCAACTACCTTTGAAAGGTAAAACTACAATGGAAATAGGACAAAAGGCTGAACATTCTTTATTGTTTCCTGGAATGAACCATAGTAAACTTAAGGCTTTTTCTCCAGCTATAATGAAAATATGCAAGAATAAAGTTGAAGTAGAATGAGAATAAGTCCTCATAATAAATGATAATGTTACAGCTTTATTCTGGTGATATGACTATTCTCGTAATTTGACGACTTTATTTTCATAATGTATTCTTTTATTTTTTATCAGTATGGTCCTAATACATGAATAAAGTTAGTCTGCTTTGGGGTTTTAATGCTGTTACAAGGTACAACAACTGTTTCCCATAAACAGAAACCTGCGTAGAAGTGAATGCAGGCAGTTTTTATTTAGCTGTGACAAACGCAGAAATTAACCAAGACCAAGTAGGTGAGGCAAACAGGATGAAAAATAGACTTGCTGAGGTTAGCATTAAGTGAAAAAGTAGACACATAAGGAGAGAAAAATAGAGAGAGGCGGCAAAACAGGCTCGGGCTAGTCGAACGTGAGGAGGGAGAGGAAGAGCTCAGGAGACAGGGAGTGAGAAAAGGAAGAGTGAAAACAGCAGATATACACCGCGGGCTGTTTGTGGCCGGGTCAAAAGCAGCGGCAGTGACGGTACAGGAGCCCAAACAGAAGGCCGAGGAAGTGGCATTTGTTGATTTCACAGAGCGCCACGGACCGAGCAAAACAATGTTGAAGCAATCAGAGGGTAATTGCTCGCTAATGGCTCCCTTTTCTCTCGGCTTTTCTAATTGGCTGGAGCGCCATCTGCCCGCACGTGCGCGCCCCGCGTACACAAGCCGGCCGGCAAATGACACAAAGGTCTGGCAAATTAGGAAATAATGTCTTATGAATCAGACAAGTGGAGCATGAAAGATTTTTCTTCCAGTAGTGAGTGACCCAGGGGAAGCGTTTACAGTTTATACTGCTGTTGAAACCTTCAGCAGGTTTGCATTGATTTTTTTTTTTTTTTTGTCCTTGCAGCAGAGTGGATTAAATAACTGTGCAGACATTTCCTTTAATAAATGGATCCTGGTTAACGTGAAGCGAGTTTGCGAGTCCAACCAGCTGCAGCAGCTGATGGATGCACCCTGCGTCATCGGACGGAGTTTGGTGCACACTCACACCTTCACTGCCAATCATCAGGCATCTCTGCTAGCACTCTGCGGGAAATCTGTTTTGTCCGTGCGGCGCAAAGCATCCTGGCAAGGCACAGGCACAGGTGAAATGTCGTACGACTAGGAAAAGTGTTTTAGAGAGTAGTAGTTGCCACGGAAACCACCTTTACCCAGGTCCCTTCCCTCCTTTTTGTTTGTTATCCTTGCAGGATCTTACCTAATTGACAGATGCAGAAACTCTGACAAAGACACTTCTGGAAATGACTAAACTCCCAGCCCACTTTTTATTTTATTTTATTTTTTTTACACACACCGGCTCTGCTTACCTCATTTCCTATTTACTGAGACATTCTTCCACACTGCCATATGTTTGTTTTTCCTGTGTGGTGCATCATATTTTTCAGAATACAAGCTAACAAGAGCGCTCATATCGGTTTTTCATATTTCACCTCGTTCCAACTACAAATGTAAATGTACGATGCTCCAAAATAGTGTTTTGCCCTTTCATTGCTGTTACAAATCAATAGCTGTGTTTTCATTACAAATGTACAAAAATATGTTGATATTCAGCTAATGCTGAAAAACACAATTTTGCAATTGTCTGAATAAGAAATGCAATCAAATTACATGTGAATAAACTTGATAAGTCATTAAAAAGAATGCCATGCCATCATCCCCCAACTACTTCCTGTTTTCTTGGTGGTTTGCGCCAGTGGTAACATCCGGTTGTTGATCACGTGAATTGTGTTTTTCAAAATGAACCAATTTTGATACAACCAAAAATACATTTCATCCTACCGCCAGAACATTTTCAAAATCAGCTATTTTTGAAATGTCAAATTGCGAAATTATGTGGTCAATGGGAACCAAGTACCAACAAAATGTGACCTTACCTAAAAATTTGAAAAAAATAAAAATAAAAAATAAAAAAGAACATTTAATGTCAAAGTGAAAACCAACTTTAACAAAAAAAAAAAAGACAATTAATAAAAGCAAACTGCTTAAATATTCACTGACTTAATTCAACAGAGGTCCAGCTAGTTGGTGCTTATATTCTCACAATGAGTGGAATGGAGGTCACCAGAGTGCAGTGAGTGTTTATCAAGTGGAAAGCCCGTTCACTGGTTTGTCAGTACTCATGGCAACCATTACAGTCTACATCAGAACGCCAAATTAAATATAAATGCTATTTAATTACATTTCTGTAGAAAAGGCATACATTTTAAATCCCTTTGAGGATTTTTGAAATATATTTTTTAGGATTAGGTATATTTGGAGCTTCAAAGAACATGCACTGCATTGAAATTAAACAAAACATTTTTTTTATGAGTCAGAGGGCTTTACTGAGAGTGAGCTCTTTGATTCATTAAAATATTGTATGATTAATTTAATGTTAAGCAGGTAAAAATAGTTTTAAATATGTTTTTTTACTTGATTTGAAATATTGACCCAAAATATGAACACCAATGATTTAAATTGTGTTCATGTATGAGGGTCCATTTTCAACTAAAAACCTAGAGGTTGGAGTCCTTGTCAAACGGTGTTTTTGACTAAAGTCCCACAGGATTAGAGCCCCAGTTAAACGACATTTAACTGAAGTCCTAAAAGGGGTGCGGGTTTTAATGTTTTTATCTTTTTTAATCTTTTTCAAAATGTCTCTCTTTCTCACTGTTTTTTCAATGTCACATGCTGTTTTTATTTTAATTATGTAAAGCACTTTGAAATGCCTTGCTGCTGAAATGTGCTATACAAATAAAATTTGATTGATTGATTGATTTTAATTTTCCAAAATAATTTCCCCATTATGCACTACTTTGATTATACACTGAAAGTTGGGTTTATAGCATATAAAGTTGGGTTTATTCATATAGTATGGAGTTTCATGGCAATGTATAAGACAGAAGGCAGAAGATATTTTGTCTCAATCATCCTCTTCACACAGCAATTGTATAAACATTGTGGGTTCACCAGGCTGAAACAGAGGTGTCAAGATACCAGCTCGGAAAGCCAAGGACAGCTACACCTGGCTGAGATTTAAAAGAAAAAAAAAAGTGATCGTATGCATCATACATAATAGATTTTGTTTTCTTTCATTGCTCCGCTGCTCCTACAGCGACGGAGCTGGCCGCGGGTCTGTCTGAACGCTCGCCTTTCTTTGAATTCCTTCTCAAACGCTGCCTCCGTCCTTTTCGAGTCCGTCGCCACAAACACCACATTCATCTGAGCTGATGCAAACACGAGCAAGATAACAGAGTTGGAATCGCTCCATTGTTGTCAGCTCAGTAAAAACAAAGTCTTCAAACATCAGCTTGAAGAAACAATGTTGAGAGCTCAGCATTGAAAGGCGGTGCCGCTCTCACACGGAAAAGATCAGAGGCAAAAGCCTTTTTAATTTCAATCTGTGTGTGCCTGCTGGACGTTGTTCCAACCCAGGGCAACGTGAAGTTTGCTTTTATTATACATTTGTGTGATGCAATGGCTTTTTCCAACCATGCTTTGAGTTAGCTTCATTGGTTCTGTTGTTCTCAGATAATGGCTTTCAGACATAGCTTTTATTCTACTTTACGATCTTTTTCAAACTTTGCATCTTCAGGTTTTACACTGGTTTTCACATCGTTGTTAGATTATTGTGCAGAGCGATTAGATTCGATTCAGTTTAGTTATATGGCACTAATTCACATGATGCAACCTCTCAGTCAATCCACAGGGTTTGTTAGCAACTGACTAATCGGCATTTGTGATCTGCAAAATGCCAATTACCTGGAGGAACTGAAGCTGCCTAACCTCCAACAAGGTGTCGGGGTAAAGAGAAGAGAACTGTTCCGAGGACCAAAACCTGTGGTACTCCAAAAGTAACGCTGGAGTGTGAAGAGCTGTCATTTACAAGAACAAACTGGAATCTGTCAAACAAAACAGACTTAAACCAGCCCAGTGCTGGTCCTTTCATTCATAAAGACATTTTGACCAGTGCAAATGTAGACCTGTTTCAGCGTTATGATGAACTCAGACTTGACTGAAACTCTAACTGATCATTTTTATGCAAATGCTCATACAATACACATATCAAATTAGCATCCATAAGGACAGAAGAATCCAATGTTTCCCAGCATAACATTTCAAAACATCATTCACCAAAGTTCAGTTCTGACACTCGTGCCCATCGCTGGTGCTTCCAGCAGCGGACAGACCATATGAACCCGGTGGATTGGTTGAGGCCCTGACAGATAAATTGCAATGGACAATGTGTCTGGACATGTTGCTATGGGAAGCAACAGACACTTCTTCAGAAATTTAAGCTACATGGAAAATTTAAGTTAGCTTCTAAAATGTCGCAGGAAAAGAAAAAGCAATTTAGCCGTGTTTACATCCACTGGTTTGCAGCAAATTAACCAGGCTGCATAAAGTGTAACTTAGTCAAATGCTGACCATAAGAAAAAGGAAGTAAAGGCTGCAAACCAGCATGCAGCACACGTATCAGAAAAACACAGAGAGAGGTTTTCAAGAATGCGATGTAATTCTGTCATCTCAACTAGTATTGGCAATGTTGCATACTGTCCAGAGACAGGAAACTAAAACAGAGACACTAAAAGCGAAAACGGCTGAAAACAGCTGGATGTTCGCTGCGTCAGAACTCATTCGTAAAAAGCGCTTCCGTCGTTTTTGGACAAGCCAAAAACCACCTCAAGCTAGCGTAAAAAAGTTTTAGCAAAATTTGAAAGTTATTTCAAATGTTGCCATTCTTATCAACCTTTTAAAATGGACAAGGACACACATCAAATGAAGCCCAACCCGAGACACAAACATGTGAAGTATGTACGGTAGAAGTCGTTTTTTTCTCTCTCACCATGGCTGTACTCGTGTGTGCTGTGAGCTGCAGCCCAGCACGCCACGGCGCTCTGCCACTCGTCCCCGAGTGTGACAGGAGCAGATGTTGAACTCGGCGCCAGCCGCAGGACTTTGAACACAACTCCCATCAAACAAAACCGACTCCCCCCGCCTTGTGGACAGTGGCTCTGCAGGCCACTTCAGCTCTTCACCCAGCGTTCGCTCCTTTTTTTGTGTGTTCATCATCTGCTGATGATGCCTGAAGGAAAAAATAAATAAATACACACACACACATATACATACACACATATATATATATATATATATATATATATATATATATATATATATATATATATATAAAATCCAAAAAGTTCCACTTAAATTAAAGCCCAGGCAAGCGTTTCGGAAAGCTGTTTCATTTTCCTACCTTGTGGCGCTGATGTCACTGCGCTTTGACTGATTGAGTTGTCAGAGTATTTAGGTCACCGTATGAGGTTTGATGGACGTGGAAGTGCAGGGGATGATGGGTAAATCGAGCAGCATGGCCTATAAAAAGGTCAGACAGGTTTGCTACATGAGCAAATTAAAAGGACATGGGCTGAAACGATTAATCGGGTAAATAGCGATTAATCGATTATTTAAATAATCAAACTTAGCAATCGATTAATCGTTAAGTAGAGCATACAGACTCAAAAAAGGCCAACTGCTGGAAGAACAATATGTTAAGTAATTAAGCCAAAACTGTTCAAGAAAATATATAAACATTTTACATTTAAGATGAACAAAACCTTTGTCTCTAACCCAGAGTTCCTGAAGTGGCATAGTTTTAGCTTCACCTTATTCAAATTTAGTAAAACTAAAAAAATAACTGATTAAGCACATTTTACAATCCAGTTATAAATAACATTATCCAAACAATCAACAGATCATCCCTACACTGAAATGATAAGTTTTGCAGATTTTTTTGCTGTAGATTCATTATCCTTTGCAACAAATAATCACGTGCCCATTAAATAAATGCCATGTTATTGCATGTTCGGCAATAAAATTTTTATTTTCTCATTTTAAAAAGGAACGGAATTGTTTTTAAGCATCTTTTAAAGATGGTTAAATGGAAAATCAGCAGAATGTGACTACAGTTTTTAACCAATTAATTGATTAATCGTCAATAGAATAATCTCTAGCAGGAGCCCTAAAAAGAACTAAAAGAGGAACAACGGGTGCTTTCACTTGTTTGAGTTTGTCTCCTGGGTGTTTCCAGCTCCTACTCTGTTACATCCTAACTTCTTCCTGGCGTTTCGAGGCAGACAGCAGGTCGGGGTTCTGAACTAGCAACCTGGTGGCCACTTTGAGAGGGAGCCGGCTCCCCTCAGAGGCGTGCCGGTTCAGAGCTCCTGGCAGAGCCTTCTGACAGGGAGCAAACACACGTGGGAGTCGGCCCATCTGTCTCGGCCTCACCTGCAGCGGTTCACGTCTGAACACACTCACGTACGCAACTCGGCCGAACAGCGAGATGTGAGAACGTGTTGGCAGTGACTAACGATGGGAGCGGTGAGGGAGAACCAGCCAGGAGATGAAGTGATCAGTGCATCAGGCAGATCAGACTTTTCCTATTTCCCCCCAAAAACTTGTTCTTCTGATTTTTCTTCTCTTGCTCACAGGATTCGGTTTGATGGATGTAATATTGTTGATTTCCTTTTGAAATGTGTGGCTTTACTAAATGTATTGTTTGAGGTAGGCAACACAAAGTTTGAACTTTAAAGAATTAAAACCAGAAATTAAATATGGGCTTTGACTGGGCCATTATAACATTAGAATACATTTTGATCTAAACCGTTCCATTGAAGCTTTGGTTGGGTTTTTAGAGTTGTTGTATTGCTGGATGGTGACCTAAACCACAGCTTCAAGACCGTCTTCTAGAACTGCTCTGTATTTACTGTAGCGCGGTTTCCTGTAAGTCGTCATAAGAATTTTGAGAGAACTTTTAAAATGTCACAAAAAAGGAAAAAGAAGATGCGAGTTTAGGCGTGTTTTCATCGACTGGCTTGGAGAGAATCAGATGTCAACGTGACGCATGGTTGTAATAAACACGATGTAGAGGTTGCAAAACAATAGAAAAATGGGGCATATAAGATCAAAAACTGATTTTTTTTTCTGAGTTTTGTGGATGCGAGTGTTCGCTACTTCAGCACTTATTTAGCAAAAGTGCTTCAATCTCGCCTTTACTGCTTTGGCTCTTTTTGTGAAAGCCAAAAACCACCTGAACAAACGTTAAAACTTTTTCTTTTGCGAAATTGACAAAGATGTTTTGAATTTTGGCGTTTCCATCAACCGCCTCTAACGCGCATAAACAAAGACGCAAATGGAAAACCTTCTTCTCACCATCTTCACATCAACACTAAGCAGCGGGACTATAAACTCATTCTAAAAGGTCAGATTTAAGGAGAGAGTCATAATTACCTTGCCGACAGATTGAGGATCTGGGTTGAGGATCTCTGCAGCTGCTCCAGAATCACCCTGGGCCTCTCAGCTGACTCTTCATTTAATGCTCTCCCTGCTCAGTCTGTCTGTTATGGAGGACGACCACATCTTGGTAGGTTTGTGGTTCAAATATACTTTTTTAATTTTTGTATGTTGGATTAAACCCTCCTCTGCAATTTGAAAACTTAGGGCTTGTTTTATAACTCTAGCCCTTCTTTAAAACCTACTTGCAGCTTTACCCCCACCTGATGCGCATTATTCAAGTATTTAAAGTTAAGATTAGTTGTGGGTTATTCTGAGGCTGTGGAAATTGCAAAACTAGAAAAAGAGGCAAAACATTCCAGGAGACCTCCTGTGTAGGGTGAAAGGTCATGACCAAACATGTGGTCTACAGATGATAACCTGGAACAGAGGAGTTGAAGGGTCATGTAGTTTACTATATTTAGGGGTGACATGGCACACTCTTCATGTTCTTTTTTGTAGGATAAATGAATAAATAACCCAAAAACCAAAACAGTTTATCACATTAAATCCCAATAAAACACACTGACTTTTGTGCTTGGACAAAACTGGGATTCATTTAAGGGATTTGAATAATTTTTCAAGGCACCATTATAATTTTGTATCCCTATAATATATCTGAAACATATTTATTGATTAAATCTACCGTATTTTCCATATTAAAAGGTCACGTCAGTCAAAAAATGTGTCATAAAGAGATAAAAAACAAACACAAGTCACATGACGAGCCAAACTAAGAAAAAAGTGTGACTTATATACTAACAATATATATCACAACAGAAAATTGATTAGTATCAATACATAACATCTGGTAGAATTCTCATAAATGTCGCTGAACTCTGATCCAGAACAGCAAAGCACTCTGGGAGATGTAGGCAGAGGAAAGGCTGTTGCTGCTCAATCCCTCACAGCCAGTTAAACTGGGATGGTGGCATCAACCAACAGTCACTTTTTGGTTACCTAGCAACAACCTGTTGAGTAACTTGTGCAGCAGCAGCTTCATGTTTGGTCACCTGCGCCTCATAACTGCTCATCATTCTTAGAAAGAAACAGCATGGAGTAAAAACTGTGGATGAAACATTCAAGGTCGTGTCACCAGTTTGTCAGAACTTCAGATATTTAAAACAAATAAGAAAATCAATGATTATCAATATTGACCGATACGATATGCTTACATTGCATCAGCCCTATTCTCCAGCCGTAGCAATTTTATAATTCAGAAAATGTGGCGCAATATGTTGTGAAGAATAATTTTGAGTAAGCATTTGTTGTCACGGTAATGAGGAGCCGGAGGAATAACCAAAACATGTATCTGAATTTGAAACAAATAAGCTGTTTACAGCTACTTTGCATATTTTGCTGCTTAGTTCCTATTCGAACAACACAATAAGGACTTCATAGATTTTATTATTGTTCATTTTTTTTGCCATCCTGAATCCAGTTGAAGTAAGTGATTAATTTCTCAGAGAACAGTCTGGGCTCTTTAATTCCTGTGGCGTTCGGCGGCGGGGATGGAGGGGTGGAAAGGTGTGTGACAAAGAGAGAGGAGGGGTGAAGAAAGCAAGATAAAAAGAGAGAAGGACAGATTGTGAACGAGCAAAGGAAAGGTGGTGGCGGGTTCCACCTAAAGCGGGGATTCATTACCATGCATCTGTCAAAGCGCCGACGGAGGTCTTGTTGCCAATGGCAATGTGGAAGGGAGTTAAAGAGCACGAGCAACCCCCTCCCACCCGTTTTCTTTCTTTCTTTCTTTCATTCCCTCCTTCCCCTCTCTCTGAATGTCTCGCCTGTCTCTCCGGCTCTCTCGCTCTGAGCCGGAGCAGTTAAACACATCAGCATGTCTGTCATTGCTCCGGCTTTGCCATCTGCAGAAGCCGACACTGTGCAGACAAGAAAAGTCCATTATCGCTTCCCTCACTGTGACTATTTATCTCTCTCACCATCTCTCCCTGTCACTTTCAAGCCCACCCACCTACCCCACCCTGCCTGCTCTGCAAACACACACACACACACACACACACACACACACACACACACACACACACACACACAAACACGGCATCGACTGGGACTGTCACGGGCAAAACATTGCATCACTTGTCTTTCCATCTTTCCTCAGGAAAAGTGGCACTGAGCACACCTTTTCCTCCAAAAGGGAGGTGGATGTAAACAATGTGTTTGTTGGGGAGAATATTCTACGATGTGTGTGTGCTTGTGTGTGTGTGTGTGTGTGGAGACTAACTGAATAATACCCCAAACACCTATCGTCCATGTGTTCCTTCCATGAGACATTTAACCCCCAACTGCTCCAGCGGCGAGGCTCCAAGCCAACCCACTGGATCAGAAAGTTTGGTTTCTAAAGCCGCCTGGGACCAAAGTCAAGACTGGAAAAATTCACAAGAGGAAAACAAAGAATTTTAGAGAAGCTCCGATCTGATAATATCGGCATCGGTCCTGATATTGAAAAGAGTTCTAGATGGGGTATCGTGACAATGTGTCCAATCCATAAGGTCAGATCTATTCAGTCTAGTTCTATACTTCATGCTCTGAGCGACATCAAGCCTTACTATTTACAGCTCTGGGAAAAAATACAAGACCACTTAAAATGATCAGTGTCTCTGATTTTACTTTTTATAGGTATATGTTTGAGTAAAATGAATGTTGTTCTTTTATTCTATGAATTACTGACACCACGTCTGAAATTCCAAGCAGAAATTTTGTAATTTTATTTGCAGAAAATGAGAAAAGGTCAAAAAAAAAAAAGCAGTGCTTTCAGACCTCAAATAACGCAACGAATAGAAGTTTATATTCATTTAGAAATAAAGAGTCCATTCAGTGCAAAGGTCTCTTAATTTTTCCAGCGCTGTATTTTACATTATATTTACAATTCCTACATGCACTTTCTGAAACATTTGAAAGGTTTGTTGCAGTTTACATTTACATGAATGACCATGTAAATGTAAACTTACAAAAACGACTTGTTTTTGTAAGTTTTCAGTTTCAGTTTACCATTTATTTTTACATTGACTGTTCTACTCCTAATTGCATTGACTGAACAAATAACAGTTGCTTTTACATGTTTGACCAAACTTATGAAGATATTGGTGTATTTAAGTGTGCTGTACTAATGCAGAGTTAGCAAACATGTGTAATTCAGTACATTTATGTCTGTGTTTAAGGCAATTCAGCTGTTCTTTATCAGATTGCATCGGCTGATACTAATCCTCAGATATCCGCATCAGTATTGGAAATGCTCTCAGTGCTTCTCTAACAAATTACTGCAACTGAATAAAGGAGATCTTCCTTTAATAACAAAACCGGCTGAACTGGGGTTAAGACATTTGTGGACATTTAGGTCATTCATGTAGTCCGCTATGATGCCCTTAAAAACTGCGTATCAAACTCCCCTCTTTCAACTCTTAATACAGAATACCTTAGAAAAACCCAGCACCAATCCGCTTTGCTTTCCCTGGACAGTTTGGCATTTTGTGCTATCTGCGGAATTGCATTCGGGCAATGCACTCCCCCACTGTGACCTTCATTTTAAACTACAAAAACCCCGATGAGTAACAAAGCGAGCCCTATTTCAGCTCGCTGAAATCCCTGCCCACACACCCTCTGAGCACTCGCTATCTGAGCTGGACGCAGCCAGTGTCTAGGTGAGAGAGGGCCGGTCGGGGATGGAGAAGGGTCATGCCTGGCCTAACTGAATAGATAGGATCTCTATCAGCGCTACAGAGACCTCATACCTTTCAAGCCTCCAAGCATGCTAACAGAAAGCCAGGTGAGAGTCCTTCCATGTCCAGGATACTTTTTAACAGAGAGATCAGCACAAGCTCATAAGTTATAACTCTGATGTTTCGTGTGAGTTCTGGCAGAAGGTAAATGCTACTGATGTTCCGCTTCTTTTTATGTTCTAGACGAGGGACAAATGCTAAGGCTAACTAGCATATCCTGGCAAAGGAAAGGCTTCCCTTCTCTCTCTTTGTACAATCGCCTCTTTGTATCTGCGACTGTACAAAGAGGCTCTTCCCATCATGCATCTATACACATTTTTGGACAACTTTGACATTCTTGACGCTCAGTATCAAGTGTTTGACTTCAAAGTTCACAAGCGTCGAACTTGAGGTATTGGTGTACAGTCTGAACACACGCTCTTTTAGCAAAACACCAACAGAAGACAAAGAAGTCCTCAAGGTTTGACTACATGGAGTCATTGTAAATGACTCAGCGACTCAACATTTACATTCAGTCATCTTAAACTGGCGACGCTGTCGAGGCTGAAGTGAGAAAACCAGATTCGTCTAACTTCTTGTTTTGTCTTTGATTTTCTATACTCCACATAAGGCCCTGCTAAACCAACAGGATCCGATGAGTCTGAAAGCTCTGCTTCATCCCAAGTAAATACATCGGATTCCAGTACGCTGGAGGAAAAACAGTGACGACATCTCCGCCAATCTAGGCAACCGGGTGATCCCTCTGTTGTTCTCTTCAACCAGCATTTACTCCTGTGTTTATCTACATCACCAGGCCCAGCTGCTGTCCGCTGATTGGTTTTGGCTGAGTAATGAGCACGATTGACACAGAGTACAATTTAATTAGGAGCCTCAAACAGCAACGCAGAGATGGAAGATACTGGAAAGGCACGGGCATGACGATTAATGAAACGACGCCTTCCCGGCATTCCATCATTTCAATCTGATTTATTAATTATCCGTGGCGGTATTCTTTTTGGTTTTTATCTTGCTTGTCATGCAAATTGGCAAAAGAGATGCACTAAAACAGAGAACACACACAGACACACACACAGATATCATGGGGAGGCCTTCGTTCGAGCCGCGTGATGCCGAGCTGTGCCTCGCAGCAGGTTGCTGTGAAGTTGTACATGAAATTTGGTTTGACTGGCAGTTTAGTAAAATCACTACATGCAAACATGGCAAAACTTGGCTGAGCTCTTATATGCACCCATTATTTGATTATTTTATAGGCACAGGGGTAGAAGCTGGCATTTTGATTAAATGCTGCATGTTTTCTGCTGCCGAGACGGTAGGTAGTGGAAAATAATAAAATAAAAAAAAAAAAAAATGAAATCCCACTTTAATTTCCAGCTGCTGGCTGCCTCTGGCACAGATTAGGACCAGATCACGCTCGAGTGCGCTTTACGTCCTCTGTGGTGCCCTGTTGTTAACCAAACGCGATCAGACAGACAGTAATACAGAAAGTGCAGAATGGCAGACAGACGCAGTGTGAGTGTAAACAAGCAGGCTCTCGGTCTTTAAAGAAGCGAAGCTGTGCTGTGATAAAAGAGATGGGAATCTCAAACTTCAGTTTATAACATTTTAAAATCCATCTTAGTTTAAGTTTATATGTTTTATCCTACATGCAAGTAAACTAAGCTAAAAAAACCCCCACAATTATTTTGAATGAAGGTCGGATGTTTTCCTGATATATTTCTGTGTTTCGTGTTTACATACCCTCATAACGGGAAGGAATATCACAATTTATCACTCTTAAAGACATATTTCAGTCATTATTTCTAGGCTGGAATGATTCTACAACATACAACTTCAATGAATGAAGAAAATAACTTTTTTCTCTGAAAGGTACTTCCAAATTTTTTGCACTGAATTTGCCTATTTGTGGATTTTTTTTTTATTATTTAATAGAACACATCTAAAATATCCAGGAAAAAAATGTAGTTTGGAAGCTGAAATACCTTGGCCAAATGCCACCTGTTGTGCTACTGATTGGTGTTTACTAACCAGTCAGTCCAGGAGTGCCATTCTTTATTCTTGGTGCTGATTGACTGTATGACCAAGAACGGAGACAAGGAAGACTGTAGATATTAGCTTCTGCAGTAGTAGTAGGATGGTTTGTAGTAATGTATTTCTTTAAAAAGAAATACATTTTCTGTAGTTATTTATCAAACTGTATACCTTGTCGTTTTTCAGAAGGTCATGTAACATTAGCGGCTCTATGAGTTTTATTCAGGTGGACTTAGGGCAAAAATGGCTTTGTGGATTGTAAAGGTCACAGGTCCCTCAGCTAAATGGTGCAACGCTGTGAGCAATGAGAAAGTTTACTTAAACTACAAAGTAATTTAGCAAGGGTAATTTCAAAATTTTTGCTCAAGTACATATATATATGTAGGATAGATAGACAGACAGACAGACAGATGCTTTTTGTGTTAAAGGAAAAACATTTTATCAAGATATACAATTTTTGATTAAAACATTTGAGTTAGCAAAGCAGTATTTCCACTGAGGGCTGATAAACCAGTGGAATTACATGCATGCTTATGTATAGGGATAATATTTAAGTCCCTGGCCTGTCCAATCAGGAGGAGACTCGGAGGAAGATCCAAAAAAAAAACTGGAGGGGATTGGAAATATAATCTTTCATGTCTGGTAATATCTAGGAAAGTTTCATAGGGTATGACTGGGATATCGTTCGTGGATTTGTAACCCTCATAACCCTATCTTGGCTAGGCAGAAAACTCTAGATGAACAGAAGATAAAATCCACTGGATTCCAGTGAATGCTTCCTTGTGAAAATACTGACTGGGATGCCTCTTAGGCGACTCCCATTGGAGGCTATTCTTGGCACGTCCCACTGGGAGGAAACTCTGGGGCAGATCCCAAAAAAGCAGGACGAACTACAGAATATAATTGTCTGTGTCTTGGAAAGCATCGTTGGCGATGTCTAGGATATTGTTTCTCGACGTCTTACCCCCTAACCTGATCATTCATTCATTGATGGATTGATGGATGGTGAAATGGATGGTAAAACCCACTGGATTCCAGTAGATGTTTTCTTGTGCAACCACTTCCAAAGGGGTTGATGGAACGCACACCTTTTCTCTCTGAAAACAGCCTTCAGTCCCATTCCTCCTCCACATCTCAGCAAAAGACCTTGATATTGCTTTGAGTGTTTGCCACGGCACATTTCCACGGCAAATCTACCGTGATATGCTTGTGCCAGTGTTGCCAAGTCCTCATCACTCATCGTGATGACTCACCAAGCAAGCCCGTAACACAGATGTATCTCAGCCACGGAACCCCAGGGAATATTTTGAAAATCCTCGTGCATTTGCATCAAACAAGTGTCCCATTTAACTCACGTGCAAGGAGCAAACTAATTTTGATACCCTGGGAAATTAATTATCCTCCCTAGTTACTCATCATCCTCCCTGTGGGTCATCCTCCCTGCTAAATCAGGCAAAACAAATTGAATCCCAAGTCAAATCGCGCGGAAACATAATGTGATATGCGATACCCACCAACTTTCTTGCAAACTATAATCCTCCAAATGTTTAAATTCCCCCCTCAAGGTTATTAGAATTAACACCCGGCTCGTGCAAAATCAATGATCATTCGAGTTCACGGTACAAAAGGAGGCGGCGCTCGTGCTTGCAGTGATCAAACAGAACGGCAACAAGTCCTTGAGGCATCTTCCACCCACATGAAAAAGTGCTCTGTGGTCCCACATACGTATGCATGGGCACCCGAACCTTTCCAAAGCAGCTAAAAAAAAAAAAAAAAAAGCATCCAATAGGAGGGAATGGATATGGAGGAACCCAAAATTCTAATCCTTTGACAGCAACTCAGTGGGGTCCCAGTGGCGCTGCAGCATCCGCCTGAGGGCACTGGTAAACGAATCTGTCTGCCGTCACGAAGGCAAATGAACACAGGGAGCTAAGTAAGGGAGCAGGCGGATGCGGCAGTTAATTTGTGAAATATATTAGGATTTATGAGGCAATGAAGTGTAAAGGTGTTTTATTACTCTCCCACTGCCATCAGTCCACCAGGATGGCAGAAATGACACTCGGAATGTTTCGGCTCCTTTTTTATTCGCTCCTCTCTGCTGGCAGGAAACGGGCATAATGTAGAGAAAAAAAGGGCGAACCGATTTTAAAAACATCTCATTTTTGTCACATCCTAGATATTTTTCCTCCCCTTAAACTAGAAAGCGTCATATTTTCTGCTTCGAGACGAGGCTCTTCTCCGGGTCAAACCGTCAGCCAGCCTGACAAAATACACCTGACGCTGTATTTGCAGAAACTTATTTCCAATATATGCTCCACGAGTTGAAGCCACCATCAATATGCTACTCCATGACCCCCGGCTGAACCAATCCATGGACCAAATGCCGCTGATCTCCACAAGCTATCTGGAACACAGCATAAAGGAGGGATCTGATGGGTGTGTGTGTTTGCCTGCATATTTGGCCACACGCGTGTGTGCGTGTGCCATGGGACTGGAATCCGAAGAGAGGTTTTACTGGTTCAGTGCATCCTGGTCGAGATCAAAATCATCTTGAAGTTGCGTGAATGAGGTCACCAAGGAGGGTAATGAAGAAAATAAGTCATCTTGGTGGTTTGAGGGGGAGTATGGGTATATGTCTCTGTGTGACTCCATCTTTATAAAGTGGATATATTGCATTTAATAGCTGGATTTGATCATTAGTTTGGTCAGTAATGGCTGACTTTGTCCCTCAGTGTGAATATTTTGGTGATGGATGAGTTTTTGTTTTTTTTGCAAAAAGCAGTAATGTTTGGCAAGAGAAGCCAAATTTGTGGAAACAAGATAACAGGAAGAACATAAAGTGCAGCAGAACATGCTTAATTGTCTCATTTATCTGTTGGTTAGCCATGGGATTTACTGATGGAGATAAGAAGGGTGTACGGCTATCCAGATGCTGTCTCTCAAGACTGTACTCTGATGGCCATATGTTTTATACTCACTAAACATTGTTCATATGCTTGAAACTTTTACCAAGTTATTTAAACTTTTCTTTTTCAGGTTTTACACTCAAATATAAAAACTACATTACCAAAAATATTCACGTCCCATTTTTAATCCGTTAGGTTTATCGACATATTGGCCCAAAGTTTTCAGCTATAAGAGCTTCAGCTGTTCTGGAAAGGGTTTCCACAAGGTTTAGGAGTGTATTCATGAGAGTTTTATGTCTTTCTTCCAGGTGTGCACTTGAGAAGTTAGACACAGTTGTTGGACAAGTTGGATTTTCTCAAAGTCAACACTAAGTGTTTCCACATCTGATAGTCCAGTAGACTAGGTTTGGCAAACGATCAAAAATTGCAACATTTGTTAAATTTTTAGTTGGTGCAGTTCAGTTTCACACTCCACTGTGTGAAACGAAACCAAACCCTTAGAAAAACCTGTTTACTCCCTCGCATGTGGTAGCGCTGCACCAAGAACCACTGAGGAGAACGATGCGCAAACCTCAGAATTAGACACTGAACTCAACTGCTTTCTTTGCAAAAACGTAAACAAAACACAGTGACATCAGATTTTAACGGTTGTAGCTATTATCTTGGACAAAAGATCACATACCATTTCTCCCGCTAGTGCTGGACTAGCACCTTTGTTTTGGTTGTATTAACCCAGAATAAATAAAGCGCTATAGTCCCTGCTTTTGGACTGGTCGCTGGTCTGCATATGCATTCGAACCACGCCAGAGTTACCTTCATATTTATGTCTTTCTTCCAGGTGTGCACTTGAGAGGTCAGACACCTCTCAAGTATCTGATCACTTGAGAGGTCCGCATCAGAGTTTGATGCAAACGACTTTCTAGGCAAACAAACTAGAGTTTGATTAAAACGAAATAAGCAGGGCTGGTGTGAACAGGTATTCTACTGAAAATACTTTTGACTGTGAATCAATGGGTAGAGTAGTTGTTTAGCAATTGGAAGGTTATAGGTTCTGTTGAAGAAGATTTTAAGTTATAATATATTTTTGGGAAATCTCTGGCTCTATCTTCCTCTTACGGATCCCAGGTTCTCCCGGCGG